>NC_081780.1:11718834-12018834 GCF_963082965.1 Carassius carassius | reverse complement strand
CAATGTTCTTTGCAGAGCACCCTCTCTCTCTCTCTCTCTGTTTTCGTTCTTTCTATCTACACTATATTTTTATACATTTATACATTTATCTATTGTATTCACAGGAAAACCTCTTTTTACCAATTGTTCTACTTTGTTTTTATCAACTTTAATCGTGATTGTGCTATACACATTTTAAATTAGTTTTTTTTTATTTTTTAATAATATTTACTGTGAGGCTGATTCTCAAAATGTCACTGAAATGCTACTTTTTCTTGGTAACCAATATTGTTTCAGACATTTTTGTCAGCAAAATAAAATAAACGGATGACAAATATGCCTGCTAATATATTGAGTACAATGGCAAAACTGTACACAAAAATAAACACAGAATGTGACCACAGAGTCACAAATAATCCATCTAAGGTATCGCTTTATTGAATTAACTAAATAAATCCATGAGAGATGTTAATAAATCTGACTCACTTACTGAATCACAAATTGAAATCTGTGAAATTAGTAATTTTCTTGTCAGAATGAAGCTTTTTTTTGTACTTAAAAGTTAATTCAGCATCATTACTACTCTATGTTAAAATGACAATGTGTACTTATAGAATTGTAAGTTTTTTTTAAATTGTTTATTTCATTTTTATATTGAAGAATATGTTGAAAATAATTTTTATGTCAAAAATAATAGTATTCATATTTTTATGTTATAATAACATTAATGTAATAATATTATTAAAATATTCGTATTTAAAAACATTTATTTTAAAACAAAACATTAAAACAATCACTGGCCATTCTTTTGACTACTATTATGGCTTGATTGCTCACTCCCAATGTCTTTTATGCACTTTATCTTTATTCTTAATCTTTGTCTCTGACTGTTTTTTTCCACTTTTCCTTTGTGAACCTCCACCACCGTGTGTCGTTAATCAGATAAAGTATTGCCACAGACATGTTATGGATCTTTACCAGCTCACCCCTGTTTACTAAAGCAGCACTTGCCGTGTGAAATCCTCTTTGCAGTGTTTATTGCTGATGGTTGGGCCACCTCAACGCACTAATCTTCTTTGTCTCAGGGGTCTAGAAGCTTTAAAGCTGTGAAAAACTACCATAAAGTGTCCAAATCCATGGCAGAGAATTCCTGCACTTTGTTTTTTGAGCACTTATAACAGTGAAGAGGAATTGAATTGAATCTTTTCTGCTCCCATTATAGCTGAAGTGGGCAATTTCTGCACCTGTTAGTGTCACCAAGTGTTTCTGAACAATGTGGATCCTTTATAGAAGATTATAGGAAATAATGTATGAAATGAAAGAGTGTTAGAATCTGCTCATAAGTTATTCAAATGTCCTGCCTTACAGAGTTGTTATTCTCATGGCGTGGTGTGGCCACTCCTGTCTCTTGACGACAGAAATCAATGGACGTCCTTGATTTTGTGAAGAATTTGGGAACACTCAAAACAAACTCTCAAACCGACCTTTGCTCCATTCATCCCCGCTGCTCAAATAAAACACATCTCTATTCTCTTGGGACAAAAACAATGACGTGACTTGTTATTGCACAGGGACAGAAAGATTGGATGTTGATGTCGCCGCCAAGAAACTGATTTGGAATGGTTACATTTTTTTTCTAGTCCTTCTCTTCCGATATAATTAAATGGTGTTTGCTTTTATGTATATGTATCATTTTAATTTAAATTAGTTTATGTCTTATATGTAAATTCTCGATCAGTCCAGTAAATGTGCTTTGACTTACTGATGCTGCTTTATGTAGAGACTTATCACATGCTTTTAGCAGTTTAAGCTGTTCCACGCAGGTGCATGGTGCATGGAGCATGTTTAATTCAAATAAATATACTTGCATCATCTAAGCGATGCTGTTTTGTGTCCCCCGACCCCCTCAAACATCTGTTACTGAGGTCAGAAATACATATACATGGCTTGCAAAACTTAAGTCATTTAGTGACAACCTGAGTGCATTATAACATGGAATCATATATGAATAAATCATGTTGCACAGCATTCCCTTACATTCTTTCGCTTTCAGTGTTTATTTCTTATTTCCCTGGAACTGCATTTGCAACAAATTTCATAGTTCTGATTCAGCCAAAACAATTTTAAATATAATAGAAAAAACAGCATAGACAAACACGGACACACACAGTATTAGTGTTGGGATACTTGCACTCGGACTGCAATTAGGAATGAACTTGTATGGACTTGAACATTGTCACGGATGATACAGGAGGCAGACAAGGTGGTAAGTCTATTAGCTTTATTAGCAGAATGCTCCGAAACCAGATGGAGAATATGTGAGCGAACAGGATGATAAGAACCAATGTAGACTTAACTGAAGAGTCTCTGATCACAGGAAATGGGTGAGGGATCGCAGAAGGAGGACTGAAGACAGAGGAAGACTGGCTGATCTTTGGGAGATGACTGACAGGTCGCGGATCCTCAGGTGAGTGTAGAAATAGAGTCTGTATGCCATGAAATGACGAGACCAGACGAAGACTGAGGGGTGAGAGTGGGTATATAAGGGTGAGCAGTGATGAGGGATAGCAGATGACGGTGATGAGGATGAAGAGATGCAGGTGATGATAATTAATATTGCGAGGTCTACCACGACCCCTGGGGGCAGGACGATCAGGATGGTCTGCATGAAACTGGGTGAGGAGAGCTGGGTCCAGGATGTCTTCGCGGGGTACCCATGAGCACTCCTCGGGGCCATAATCCTCCCAGTCTACTAGATATTCCAGCCGGGGACCTCGTCGCCGTGAATTCATGATGGTGCGGACACGGTAGATAGGTTCTTCTTCTACTGGAATGGGAGGAGGCGGTACGTCACTGGATCCTCGATCTGAGGGAGGAGAAGTGACAGGATCAGTGAAGGGTTTTAACAAGGAGACGTGAAATGAAGGTGAAAACTTGTAATGAGGTGGAAGGTTGATCCTCTAAGTGACGTCATTCAGCTGCCTCTGCACGGTGAATGGTCCAATGTATCGAGGACTCAGCTTACGGCAGGGCAGGCGAAGGCGGATGTCTCGGGTTGAATGCCACACCTTCTGAAAAGGTTGATACTGGGGAGGGTCTGTCCGTCGACGATCGGCTTGGGTCTTGTGCCTTTGCACTGCCTGTTGGAGGTGCACGTGAGCTGAGTCCCATACTCTCTCGCTCTGATGGAACCAATAGTCAACAGCTGGAACCTCCGAGGGCTCACCAGACCAAGGGAAGAGAGGAGGTTGAAAACCCAGGATACACTGGAATGGGGTGAGCCCGGTGGTGGATTGCCTGAGAGAATTCTGGGCGTATTCAACCCAGGGGAGGTAGCGGCTCCAGCTGTCCTGGTACTGGTGGCAATACGATCTGAGGTATCGTCCTATCTCCTGGATCTTCCGCTCAGTCTGGCCATTCGTCTGAGGGTGATATCCTGAGGAGAGACAGTAACCCCAAGTAGTCGGAAGAAGGCTTGCCAAACTCGAAATATGAACTGCGGACCTCTATCAGATACTATATCTTCGGGAATTCCGAAATTTCTGAAGACATGGTGGAACAAGGCTTCAGCAGTCTCGAAGGCAGTAGGGAGTCCAGGTAATGGGATCAGCTTGCAAGCCTTCGAGAACCGATCCACTGCTACTAGGATACAGGTGAAGTTATTAGACTTTGAAAGGTCAGTCATGAAGTCCACTCCAAGATGAGACCACGGACGATGGGGTATAGGAAGTGGTATAAGTTTACCCTCCGGAAGTTTTCTGGGAGTATTAGTGATGGCGCAGACTGAGCATCCTCGAACGAACCGGGAAACATCTTGGGAGATAGACGGCCACCAGTACCGTTGTTTGAGGAGCGAGAGGGTACGCTTGCTACCTGGATGTCCAGAGCCCGGAGCGGTATGAGCAGAGTCCAGAAGGGCGGTGCGGAATTGTTGAGGTACAAAGATGAGCCCCTCTGGACCTCCCGGCGGAGCGGGATGGAGACGGTTTTCCTGGGATATCTGTTCGTCTAAGTCCCAGAGGATTGGACAGACGAACACGGCTGGAGGGAGAATGAGTTCAGGGAGGCGCTCCTCAGACGAGGAATGATGGAGGCGAGAGAGAGCATCCGCTTTACCATTCTTACTGCCAGGTCTGTAGGAAACAATGAAATCAAAACCTGTAAAGAAGAGAGCCCAACGGGCCTGACGAAGATTGAGCCTCTTAGCTTCTTTGAGGTATTCCAGAATACGATGATCAGTAATGACTTGAAATTGGTCATTGGCTCCCCTCCAGCCAATGCCTCCACTCTTCCAAGGCAAACTTGATTGCAAGCAGTTCCCGATTCCCGATGTCATAGTTCTGCTCCGCCGGGGACAGCTTCTTGGAGTAGAAGGCACATGGATGGAGTCTGGAAGGTTCACCCTGCCGCTGGGAGAGGACCGCTCCCACCCCAGTAGAAGATGCGTCGACCTCGACGACAAATGGCAGATCTGGATTAGGATGGACGAGGATGGGAGCGGTTAAGAAGGCGTCCTTCAGTTGTTGGAAGGCTTGGATGGCTTCGGAGGAAAAGGGAAAGAGACTTGGGCTGGCCTTTCAAGGAAGAGGTCAGGGGAGCACTGATAATACTGTAGTTATTGATGAATCTTCTGTAAAAGTTGGCAAATCCGAGGTATCTTTGAAGCGCTTTCACAGTAGTGGGCTGCGGCCAGTTCCGGATGGTATCCACCTTCCTCTGGTCCATTTGCACTCCATGCTGATTGATGATATAGCCCAGGAACTTCACCGAAGTGGTGTGAAATTCACACTTCTCCAATTTCAAGTATAACTGATGGGCTCTCAATTTCTTCAGGACCAGAGTGACATGGCGTCTGTGTTCAGGAAGTGACGATGAGTAGATGAGGATATCATCCAAGTTAACCATGAAAAATTTATTGAGATACTCTCTGAACACTTCGTTCATATAGCCTTGAAAAGCTGCAGGGGCGTTGGATAAACCGAAAGGCATTACCCTGTACTCATAGTGGCCGGAGGGTGTGACGAAAGCAGTCTTCCACTCGTCACCCCGACGAATACTGATCAAGTTGTATGCCCTGCGCAGATCCAACTTGGAGAATATACAGGCCCCACGTAGTTGTTCTTGGGCTGCTGGGACCAGAGGAAGGGGATAAGTAAATTTGACTGTTTGGGAGTTGAGATGGCGGTAATCAATACACGGCCTCAAGCCTCCGTCCTTCTTAGCCACGAAGAAGAAGCTGGAAGCGGCAGGTGAAGTAGATGGATGGATGAACTGTTGCTGAAGGGCTTCTTCCACATACTCCTTCATGGCCTTCTGTTCAGGGATGGAGAGAGGGTAGATACGGCCTTTAGGTAGAGTGGCTCCAGGTAGCAGGTCGATGGTGCAGTCCCATGGCCGATGATGTGGTAACTTGGTCGCCAACTGCTTGCTGAACACATCCTGGAACACCCTGTACTCAGTAGGAATCTCTACCTGATGCTGGACTTCTGGACTCTCAAAGGAAGTCGAACAGACTGGAAGCTTGGGTTTTCGCACTGAAGACGAAGAAGAGGGAGAAAATAGAGCTCTCAGGTTCCTCTTGACCGGAGTTAGACAGGTATGAGTACAGTTTTCTCCCCAACGAAGGACCTCCCCGGATTTCCAGTCAATGGTGGGTTGATGTTGGACCAACCAGGGGTGTCCCAGGATGAGCTCAGCAGTAGACTCCTCCAGCACCAAGAATGAGATGTCTTCTGCATGTAAACAGCCAATGCGGAGCGTTAATGTGGGAGAAACATGACTGATTCGACCTCGACCCACCGGCTTTCCTTGAATGGTGTGGATTCTGAGTTCTTGATAACTGCGGTGCTTGCGGACGTTCAGTTTTTGGAGGGGCTGGATTGAAATGAAGTTCCCCGCTGAACCAGAGTCAAGGAGGGCTTGCGCTGAGACACAGACATGAGAGGTTAACAGATGAACCATGGTACGGTTTAAGGATTCAACTTTAGGAGGGATCTAAATGGAGCTTACCGCTGAACGTTGAGGTCGAACAGGGCAGGAGCCGATGAGATGATTGTCGCCCCCGCAGTACAGACAAAGGTGGAGCTGGATGCGACACTGACGCTCAGAAGGAGTGAGATGGGTGGAGTCCACTTGCATGGGTTCAGGTGCTGGAGGAGAAGCAGTGGGAGCCGGGAACGGAGGACTGACAGCGGTAAATGGATTGTCACAGCCAGATAAGCGTTGAGATACTCGAATGGTTTTTTGAATAAGGTTCTCAATTCCCATGGAGTCATCATAAACTACTAGCAGCTGACGGATGTTTGGATTCAGGCCGTGGCAGAAAGCAGTAATCAGGGCAGATTCGTTCCAACCACAGGATGCCTCCAGGGTATGAAACTGGAGAGCATACGTGCTGACAGAAGAATTTCCTTGACGGAGATTGTAAAGCTGATCATGAACTGAGAGATCTGAAACTGCTTGGCCAAAGACTTCCTTGAAATGAGAAATGAAACCTGACAGGGACTTTAACACTTGAGAATTTGAATTCCAGAGAGATTGGGCCCATTGGAGGGCTCTGCCAGATAGTAGAGAGATAATAAAGGCCATTCGGGCAGAATCGTCGGTAAACTGATGCGCTTGCATTTGGAAATATAATTAAACCTGAAGCAGAAAACCGCTGCAATCCTCTGCCTCACCACTGAATGGCGCTGGTCGGGCCATGGGACTCGCAGAGGCAGCTGGCGAAGCAGCGGGTGTTTGCGGAAGTTGGTGTTGGCGTGCAGAGTGAAGGATTGCTTCGGGGATGGTGGGTGGGTTGTCCGGTAAAGATGAAAGGATTGACTGGCGCACTGCTTGAACTAGCACAGCAAACGGGTCTTGAAACGGATTCGTAAGATTCTGCATCTTCGGTCTGGTCTTCTGTCACGGATGATACAGGAGGCAGACAAGGTGGTAAGTCTATTAGCTTTATTAGCAGAATGCTCCGAACCAGATGGAGAATATGTGAGCGAACAGGATGATAAGAACCAATGTAGACTTAACTGAAGAGTTAAGTCTACATTAACTCTTGTGATCAGAGACTCTCTACAAGAGTCTCTGATCACAGGAAGTGGGTGAGGGATTGCAGAAGGAGGACTGAAGACAGAGGAAGACTGGCCGATCTTTGGGAGATGACTGACGGGTCGCGTATCCTCAGGTGAGTGTAGAAATAGAGTCTGTATGCCATGAAATGACGAGACCAGACGAAGACCGAGGGGTGAGAGTTGGTATATAAGGGTGAGCAGTGATGAGGGATAGCAGATGACGGTGATGAGGATGAAGAGATGCAGGTGATGATAATTAATATTCGGGGGATAACGAGCTAGTGGGAGGAGGGAGTGATGATGAGGACGGTGTTGATGGTGGAATCCTGACAAACATGAACTTTACTTGAACTTAAGTACAGTCAAATCCTTGTCATGTCTAACATAAAGGATAAAGAAAGCAACAACGTCACAATTTAATCCCATCTAACATCAAAGTTTTAAAAATATACTTTATATTACAATAATTTCACATTCAATCTTCAAATTAATATAGAAACAACATAAAGACAGTATATGTTATATTTGTTTAATGGCATCTTTTTTTAAATGACTGAAGGCAAGTATCAATGATCCCATTACTTTTGTTTACTGATTCCAATTGAAAGCAGTTCAATGATGTTCTACTGAAGCTGATTCGTCACTTGTACCGTTTAGGCATTCGTTTGACTAGCGTCTGGTGATGAGGCGTTTGGAATGCACGTCTGAAAATCTCCTGTTTTATGTCGTCGTAAAGACATTCTGCGTCTAAATAAACAAAAGTCTTCTTGTCTTGTAGTTCAAAAAAATAACTATTTGTTTGAGAATTGGACAACTCTGGTCATGCTGTATGTTAGTTGTTGCATGCAAACAAAAAGGAGAACACAAAAGGAGATGTTAAAGAAGCCGACAGAAGTGAATGTCAAAGAAATCATCCAGTTAGAAAAAAATTGGCCCAAAACAATCCCAACTGACCCTTCACAAAGACTCTTCGTTACTGTAGCTCTGTCTGACAAGCCATGCCACTCTCACACAACACATCATGTTCTCATGCAGTGAAAAATACACTGTGGAGCAAAGAGAAATCAATAAATGCTTTAATGTGCACCTCAGTTCAAGTGGCACATGAACCGATCATCTCTTCAACTTTGCTAGTTACAGCACAAAATAAACATGAATGAAGATCAGAAGGTGATTTGTTTCAACTGCAGATGTCAATACACACTATTTTTCATGTTCAAGTCGACTGATGCTAATCTACTCTCCTGTCTGGTTTGTTTGGCAGATTCGGATTGCCTGTCAATCAAACTCTCTGCGAAGGGTCACTTTCCTTACAGTATTTGTTGTTTGGTTTTGTGCTGTAATTATTTCAATGAGATGTGCTTGTGTAACGACTTACTGTACTTCTGAAATCATACATTGTTTTTTTTTTTCAGTTCAGTGTAGCGTTCCTGACCACATCCTTCAGACTGTTCCGACCACGCAGCATCTGAACCATTTGGCCACTCGTCTCAGTTCAGGGTGGAAGTCTGTGCTGCTTGACCTGGGCCTGAGCTCTGCAGATCTGTACTGATTCAGAGTCAGGTGCTCACTGGGCTGGTCTTGTGGACGCAGAGGGACGGAAGAGAAGCCACAGTGAGGCGACTGCTTCAGAGGCTGCAGACATCCTGACATCTGTCTTCCAACAGGTGTTTGTGTGACATAACAAGTCCTTCTTTTCAGGACTTCATTCATCTCTTGAGCTGTGGAAAAACCATGAAACACAGCGAAGGAAGAGAAACAGACAGTTTCCTTGCATGACTTTTTGTATTTTGTTACAGGAATGTACTGTAACTCCATCGTAGAAAATTATATAAATGTGTTTGGCAAACTGCTAATGACAGGTTAGCTCAGAATAGCATGGTCATTAATTGACAGTAAAAGTCTGAAATGTCCTCCGGTGTGACATCTGTACTGTCACACCATAGAACAAAATATGTCAAATTAAGATTTTTTTTTATTTTTTCTTATAATTTTCAGTGTTCTTAAATGAAATAATTCCATGAATTAAACAAATTTCTGATGTTTTTGCAGAAAACTTGTACTGTAATAAAGTGTCATGAAAATAAGTCAAAAATGTGACCCTTTGTTTTTCAAACAGAAAGAATTATGGGAGAGAAATTAGTGGAAGAGAGAGAATATGGAAATATAGACAGAAAATGAACTGGGATCCATAGAAGGGAGGAGATCCTGAGAGAACGATGCAAAAAGTAAATAGAATCCAAGAGTAGCCATTTGTATAAAAGGAATATTAGTGAATATAGTATGGATATGAATCATATGTGCCGCATATGCAGCGGGGGGCTAGAAGAGTTTCAGTAACATACTGATTTTGACAAAAGAGACAGAATTTTGTTGATGAAAATTATTTTTGATGAAACATGAAACATGTTAGTATTGTTTATATCTAAATTAAACTTTCTTTCTCCTTTGACATTTTCAAAATGAAAAAGAAATACTTTAATAACTATCGTTTCCTATGGTGTGACGTAATGTCTCATGGTGTGACACATGTAAAAGAATCACAGATTTGTTTTTATCTCAAAATATATTACAAAAAATTAACAGTTGAGTATTACAATAGGGGAGATATAAATATCACTCTTTTTAAAAGGGTATAATTTTCAGCAGTTTTGAACGAATGACAGGAAAGTTTGTCTTGTTTTCAAAGTTTGCCTTTAAATTGTCCAACAAGTCAAGTGGAAAAATTATTTTAATTATAATTTCTTAAATAGATAGCACTATATTAAAAGAAATGTATAACAATGCTCTCTCTCATGCTGTTTGTATATATTATTAAGAGTATTTTTTCTGCATTTTTGTTATGTCACACCATAGGACAAAATTATGGTACAGTTCAGGATGATTTGATTTGCCACCAGAAATGTCCACCTATTTTTGAATTGAAGATATTGCCTTTCTACCACCAATGGTGATTTAAGTCAAATTTGTATGTAGTCGTACAATAATTTAATGTTTATTCATGTTTTATAATGTTTTGGTAAAGGTTTCCTGTCCCAGATAGCGTGTGTCCCTGATGAGGTGAGATGAGTTAAGACACTTTATGCAATCTTTATTTGAATCTGTTTACCATCTGCTAACTGATACATGTGACGTTCTTAGCGGGGTCATGCTTTTTATTCCCATTCATAAACAAGCTGTCCTGCCCACTGATTCCATCCAGTAATAACCCTCTGAAATGCCCACATGGGATTTATGTTCCCAGACGGGTTACCAATTCTTTTTTCATACTTTTTAAAACACCATTTCTATACTGTTCACGGTAACACTTTAGTATAGGGACAAATTCTCACTGTTTATTAGCATGCATATTGTCCGTTTATTAGTAGCCTACATATTCTTCATGACCATAGTATGCATCCCTTGTCCTCCCCAATACCTAAACTTAACCTTACTATTAATAAGCAGAAAATTAGGAGTTTACTAGTCACGAGCTGACAAAAGTGGTACTTGATGGTTTATTTAAGTTCACTTATATTTAAGTGAAAGTTACTACGAGCTCAAATGCATGTAATTCTTATATACAAGAATTGAAACATTTGAAAAATAAAAATGACACTTGTATGCCAGTTTGTTGAGATACTATTTCAGCATAATATCTCAGACGACTACATCGGGTCTGCTCTCTGTTGTTTTTCTCTCCATCTGTCACTTGCTGTTTTTATTCAGTGCTGTTTACTCAAAGCGTACTCAATATTTACAGATCAGGTGTTTGTAATATGACACAGGTTATTTCCTAATCTCTCACTTATTAATCAGAGAGAGAGAGTGTGTGTGTGTGTGTGTGTGTGTGTGTTTGTGTGTGTGCGTAATACGTGCCATCATTAGTAAACATTTGTACGCATCAGTTTCTCCTGCGATTACCAGCTCCCTCCGCGTTTGTCATTGACACGTTTTTGTTTTCAGCTTTGTCTCCCAGATGCCATGTTATGAGACTTTGAATGCTTTCCTAGAATCTGAGCGTCAAAGAGTTTACACTGATGTATAATTGACTTACCTAGTAGTTAAATATCAATGGCCATCAACAGCCCCATTGTCCCTGAGGTGATCCAATAATGTGATGTCTAAGAAATCAGTCGACTTTTTTGTGGTATTAAACTGATGCTTTGTGATGAATGTTCATCATCTGACGAGAAAGATTGATAAAGCAATCTACATACGTCCCCTGTGGCGTTTTTTATTTCTGTATAACTGAGTATTGTTTCGCTACATGTGCACAAACACAGCTTTCTGACACAGGCCTTCTGTCCTCAGTTCCCTAATTCCAGGGAAGCGTTTGAAATTCAGCAGTTACGGTGTTTCTCAGAAAAGTGCAGGGGTATTGTAATCGCAGCCTTCAGTTGGGACGGTTGAATTCATACCCATAAAATGATGTGTGTGCGGTCCAGTGGTTCAGAAAATTCACATGTGGTGCCAAAAAACACATCAGCGCCCGTTAAAGCAGATAAAAGTGCCTCCATGGGCTTACAGCGTGTTTGTTGTAGATTTAAAGGTTGCTGAAGACAAAGCGTTAAAGCAGCTCTTTAGCGAGCAATATGTCTTACTCCATTGAATTATAGCGGTGGTCACCCGCCTTCCCTGAACTCAGGAGGAAATATATACTTGAGGGTTGCTGTAAATGCTGTGGCGGGCTTTTCGGCTCAGGTTGCCGTGGAAACCGGATTTGGATGGTGTGGCATTCTATACCCTGTGGGCTCTTGATGGGTTGGTCTGCGTATCTGTTCCTCTTTTGGTTTCTGCAAATGAATGTCTGGATAGCAAGGCTAAGACAGGAATTATTTTTTCCCTGATGCTGAGTTATGACATAAAATGCAATTATTATTATCCTGCATTATGACTGATTTGAATAACGTTAGGAGTTTAACTGATTTTGTGACATGAGTGATTATTAGCTGTAATTATTTACCAGTCGTTGGTGGTTTTCCTTACCTGCTGGAACAAGATGTGTGTTAATCAAGGTAGTAGCTTTATGAAAGGAAATGTTGAATGTGAAATCCCTCAGAGTGAAAAGTGTAGTGCATGTAAGTAAGCCTTGAGGTCATATATATGCTTTAAGGCAGTCCATTGCTGTCTACATTTATGTACATTTATGTATTTGGCAGACACTTTTATCCAAAGCAACTTTCACTGCATTCATGGTACAATTTTTATCACTTTTTGCATTACCTGGGAATTAAACCCATGACCTTGGATTTATAGTGCCATGTTCTATCGTTTGAGCTACAGGTAAAGGTCTTAGGATAATAAAACCTGAATATAGCCTGTATATAGATGTAGTAAAAAGTGAAAAGTCACACTTTTGAGATATAAAGTTGCAGTTTCAAGTACAAGAGTTAAAGCAACTTTATAAAGTCACTTGTAAAATAAACTGTAAAGATATCAATAGTGGCAAAAGTCATAAAAGCTACAATTGAGTAGTCATTTTGTGAAATACAAAGTTGCAGAAACAAAGGCATATTTGTGAGATAGTCAATTGTGAGATGTAAAGTTATTTTGTGACATACTGTCATATAGATACTTTAAGATACTTTGAACAAATTTGGCTTGATATCTGTAATGGAGGGCTCAGAGAGACTATTCTACTCAAGTTCTGATAGCCCCCTATAGACAGAAAGATAAAAAAAATCAATATGCATAAAAAGGAGGAGATGGTAAGGAGGAGGGATGGCGAAAGAACTAACAACGGAAGTGGTAAGAGGCTGTATTTATACTTGGATTTAAATTGGAAGATTAGTTGAGTATACTCCTCCTGAAAGTACATTAATTACTTAACTAAAATTACAAGAACAATTTGCAACAGTGCTTTATGGTTTTACAGTTGTGAGATTATAAATTACAGTTATGAGAAACAAAGTTGCATTCGTGAAATATAGTCACAATTGTTGTGAGATGTAAAGGCACATTTTTGCAAAGCCGCAATTATGAGAAACAAAGTTGCAGTTGAGAGATATAAAGTCTCACATACACGAGAATCAAAGTCACACTGCCAATATGAAGTCACTTTGTGAGACATACTGTAATTACAAGAAACTAAGGCACCATATGTGATATATAATGTAACAAATATGATATATAAAGTTACATTCTGAGATTTAAAGTCGCAGTTATGAGAAAAAAAGTCAACCTCGTGACTGCGTCACTAAGACAAAAAATAGCAAATATACAATAAATGATTAAATAAGTTAATTTGAGAAACGAAGTTGCAAAGGGTTTATTTATTTACTATGAAGTGAAATCAGGCTATATACAAAGCTGACATTTAGCTGATAAACATTTCTCTGTAAAAGTAAGCATTGATGATGGGATGCATATAAACTTTTGTCCGATCAAATACCCTTCAGACTGACAACATCCTTCCTCTTAATACCATACACAATAATGGATTACATCTGTGATGTAAACTACAGGCTATAGACTACTTAAAAAAGGAGTTTCTATACCCGACCCAAACTTCTTGTTTCAATAGAAAACACATCAACACAAGATAAAAACACAGCTCTTTGTTCACAGGTTTTAGAAAGCAGTATTTAGTCATTCACAAAGCCCTTGATTTGAATGTTTGAAAATGAATATGTGGAAGTGCTGAAGGTTAAAGTAAGGACTTTGAGCATGTCCTAGTGAAGGCATCGGAGGTCATGTGAGATAAATCAGGATCAGGAAGAATATTTAAACCTGTGCATCATCCTTCTCTACTCAACTGTGTACAGTAAATGCACAGGGGAGACTTTATCAGAGCAAACCATCACAGCCCCACTACTTCAAATCCGGACACCTCTGTCATCGTTTCCTGATCCTGTGTTTGTAGGCTTAATGGTTAGGGTTAGGGTTAGGGTTAACCCTAACAGAAACTGCATCTAGAACCATCTTTGGATGACACACAGTCTATATCTCCGTCTCTGTGAGTTACAAAAACACAAATGAAACACATGAAACATGACTCTCGATAAGCATATACGTGAACGTTGTTTAGTACGATTACATTTACACAGCACAGGGTTGCTAACAATGCCGTCATGAGTCCTGAAATAGTCGGTGAAATTAAGTAAATTAAGTAATTGTTAATATACATACAGCAGATATTATTAGATCAGTAGACTTTTTTTCTTGATCGTAGATGGCACACTATTTCAGCACTTTTGACTAATGGCTATTTTAGATTTTATCATTTCACCTATCAGCATTTATTAAATTATGTCAGTCCAAACTGTATTCCGGTTAACTGATCGAATTTTGCATCTCTGGAAATTAAAGTAATGATCTATGACCATGTATTGTTGAATTTCAAAGTTTCTGTCTGTTTGTTAATGAGGGATGTTATTAATGTCATTAATGTTTTTGGAGTAAAAGTTATTGAATGTCATTAATGTTTTTGGAGTAAAAGTTGTAGATTATGCTAGGTTTCTGCTTCAGAGCATGTTGTTACATGTTATTATTTTTTAAGTTAATATTTATTGTAATTATTGGTGTTATTTAATATTTCCATAAATTACTTATACATTTCGGGAATATTCCCTTTCATTAAAACCTAGCTATAGGTTAATTTAGTGACATCATTTGCATTCACAGTGTTGCTACAGTTGCTACAATATTTAATCTTCAATTAAAATATGGTCTGTTAAATATGTAAATACAACTGCAAGTCATAAAATAATTTACCTTTCAGATTAATCTCTTTTACTGGGATTCTGCTTTGCATGTCATCAGGTATTAAATTATTCAACTAAATTGTTAACATGAAATTTTAAATACAATATCTGATCTAGTATTGCTAATGTAACTTTAAACATCTATAAATCTAATAAGAGTTATATCAAAAGTAATTTATACATTTTATAAAAGTTTATCTGGACAGGCTTCTTAGCCCAGACGGGGGCCATCTTATCCCTTTGTTAATATTTGACATTTTGTGTTATAACCACTATTTATTTAACAACGGGCCGGTGCATAGTCATCCTGAACATCCTGGGCATCTTCCCCCATCTTCCCCTAAGCATAATGACATGTACTTTAATAAGTGGGTATATTTATTTGAAGTAGCGTCTACACTGGAGTACCAATATATCAAATAGCCCATCACTGCACTGTATGTAAAAACGCTATGGTATTAACACTGATACCACAACTGTATATTGTTTTAAATGAACAGAACAACAAAAGCTACGTTACTGCTACTTATAATCTTTCTGGCTGCCAGTGAGATCAGACACAGCTTGTCCAACATTATGCTGCTCTATTACATCGTATAGCCTTAAAGCTAGACTAACAGCTGCAGTGAATGAATGCAAGAACAAAGAGTTGTGCCTGAGCTTTAGTTTTAGACCGCAGTTCCCCAGTCATCTGACTGCGTGCATTACCGTGGAAATGAGCTCACCCCTGTGTTCTGCAGTGTAGCGTTTCAGGCCACACAGTGTTTGCACAGATGTCAGTTTCAATGACATATAAAGCTCTGGTAAAGGGGGATTTTGTGTCTTTGTGAGATTGTGTGGTGAAAGAAGGCAATGTGATTGGAAGGTGTGGAGAGACAGTGGACATGTTCATGTCTGTAGGCAGAGAACAGGAAAAATGTGTTTCTCCTATACCAGACTGAGTCATAAGGGTCAGTTGTGATCAATTTTGTGAATCAACAAAAATGCTTAATCACTATCAGAGCTAAAACATCAATAAAGCATGCCAATATACAGCAAACCAGGACTTCCCTAACATACAGTTCAGTAGATACGCTATATGCTATATAAAGTGATAATCACTGGGATTGTAATTTATTATGCAATCATCTGCTATGCCATGTGTGGCAAGTTAAACACGAAAATAATCCTCTTGAGATTTGTACATAAGCTGTGCATTGTAGGAATTGTTTGATGCTATGACATGACAGAGATGTTTCTCATGTTTTATGCTAGAATCTAAAAATATATTTAAAAATACATCAAAAATACAAAATTCATACAGACACGGGCTTGATTAAATTACATAAAAGAATAAAGCTACAAAAGATCTGGTATGACCATTTACAATTGTCATAAAAAATAAACAGCCTAATTACAAGACGTAAATTTTATTTAATATGTGGCAGGATTTATTTTATCAGAAGGATTTATTTCCAAAAAGAATTACTTTATATAATATTATTAATATTTGATAATGTTGATAATCAGTGTGGTACAACAAAAATGCCATTTTGCCAAAAGTGGCATTTGTTATATGATTGTTAATCATGAAACAGAAAAAAGCTTAACCTAGGACTGCTGTAGAAACCCTATTAGGGTCTTTAAAATATTAAATTACCTGGCATTGATGGCAAGGTATACAGTATGTTGTCAAACATGATATTTATGTATTTATATTTATGACTCAAATTTTTTTATAAAAGTGCTCACAAAACAAACAATCAAATAAATAAATATACAATCAAATTAAAAAACATTGTCAGCTGCATTGTAAATCTGACCTTTTAAATAGTAATTTCCCCCTCATTCGGTTGGTTTGAATTTTTTATATATATTTAAATTCAATAAAATATATTTTTCCCGTGTTGGTCCAGACAGTGGAGCCTCCTTTGTTTCCTTACAGTCGTGTTCACAGATTCTGATCCCTCCCTTCAATTCACGTCCTGTTATTCTTAAGCTGTGGTTGTTTTTGCTTGCACAGTAATAAGCAGGTGGGGTCTCGACGTCCATATCCTCTGCGTGTGTGTTTGTGCGAGACAGACACTTAGCATTTACGCTCGGGGTCAATGTGGCCACTCAGATCTCTGGGTGTTTGTGTGTAGGGAACGGTGTGTATTCCCGTGAGACTGTGACCCAAAGCCACAACATCTCTGGTTATTGTGTGAATGTGTGTGAGTTTGGCCACTAACTTGCCCCCAAATGACATGGCTGAGAGGTGTCTGTCCATATCCGACCCGTTTCTTTATTTGTCTATAGAGTGGCCTACAATTATGGCTGTTCGCATACTGTAATCCAACATAGTAAATCATATTTTACAGCAGCTCCAATCTTGCTAATCCACGTATTTGAATTCTATAGATATGGCATGTTGAGCTACACTAGGCTTGATTATTGAGAAATATTCACATATCAATATAACCTGAATATATATATGCTGTAAATTAGATAAAAAAAAAAAAACATATAAGATGTTTTAATAATATGTAAATAAGATATAATAATAGTCATCATATTATCACTATATATTTTCATTGCTGATTTGCAGAAACTAGATCTTAAAGCAGCTCTTTTTATCTATTTGTGCGTTCTGTGATTGATAGTTGTTTATTAGATTTTCATTGATCTCAGCACAACTGGACACTGTGTTCCCACACCCATATGTTCAGATATGCAACACACACACCAACACAAGCTGAAAATAAAGCACCATATGTCCAGATTTCAGTGAGCCTGGCCTGAGCCACACATTTATGTCGACACGAGCAGATCCACGTGGCTCTCGGCATATGAGATGAAGGCATCAACACTGCATTGATTCTATAGACCGGTGGGTCAGCCCCGATTATATTGATCATAATGTACGCCGGTTTACCTTTAGTAGCTATGTTTAACCAAAGGAGCAGAAACACGGAGTGTGACTAGATAGACTTACATAGCATCTTTAATATACCGCCTTATGGTTTAACCAGTGTCACTCTCTCTGTCATTCACTCTCTTTTTCTTTCACTCACACAAATATACACTTCTTAAAGAGAGAAAAAATCAAACGTTCTTTCATCAGTTGCAAGTATTATGATAATAGTCAACACACCAGCTTTGGGCTATTATTCACTGAAAATATGGAGAAAAGGCACTTTGTTTACAAATCATTCTTTTGACTAGAATCTTTTAAAAGATTCACAATGGATGTTAACAATTTCTTCTTAAATTTCAAGAACTCTTTATTGATTGACTATCATATGACTTATGACAGAAGACTTGGACTACAACTGATGAATATTATATTTTTGGTGATTTTATGTTGCTCTTGCATCCCTTTTGAAGTTTGAAAGCTGCAGTCCCTGTATACTGGAATTGAATGAAAAATACTTATTCAAACAAAAAAATAAAAAAATAAATAAAAAAGGATCGAAAAGCATTGTAAAACATTGTGAAAGTTGTCAACATGATAGCTTTGGGTCATAACTTAATGACAGCAATGTCTAATTTGTGAACAAGTCATTCTTTTCAGTTAAATTGTTTTAATGAATCAGATAATTTAATTCACAAAACCAGTGACTTGGCTTAGAAAACAGCTCATATTTACTCTATGATACATTTATATAGCTTTTTTGCATCCCTTTTGAATCTTTAAAGCTGCAGTCCCCATTCAAAAAGAAAAAGAAAAAGAAACTAGCACATTATTCCAAATTTTTCCTTTTGTGTTCCATTAAAAAAAAAAAACATACAGAGAATTTTTGGTGAACTCTTTTTTTTAATCTACCATTAGTCAGTTTCCATCACTTATAGGTTTGGTTGTCGTGTAGCTAGATATGGCTTTTCTTTTTCTATTTTTTCTCTTTCTTACTCTCCTTTGGAACCACGTAGATAGAGCATAATGAATAAAAAGCCATTTCTCTTTTCCCTCCTGAAACACTTTTCTGGCGACCAGCAACAAAAGATGTGTTCCCAGAAGGGCATCTGCTTTCCTGGTAGCAGCACACACCCACAACACACACACACACACACACACACACACACACACACACACACACACACACACACACACTCACTCACTCACTCACTCACACTCACTCACTCACTCACTCACACACAAACACAACCACACACACACACACACACACACACACACACACACACACACACACACACACACACACACACACACACACACACACAGACATTACCCTGATGTGCACACTGAGTGAGGGCAGGAGAGTGTCTCCTTTCATGGTCTAAGGAGATGAGAGGAATTTCTCTGGGATTACCTACAGTACAGCAGGCTTCCCAGAATTCCTCACACCAGGAAATGGATTTCTAGGAAGTGGTGATTAGAACGAAGTGGCAGAACGCCAGACAAGTAGGATCACCCATCAGCAGCTCCTCCCTTACTGATGCATACTCTCTCTCTCTCTCTCTCTCTCTCTCTCTTCCCTTCTTCTCTCTGTCAAAATGCTTGCTAACTCAGGGACAGTACTATTGCACCTATCTTGGTGTGATTGTATTATTATCAATATCATCTTGATGACATTGTCCTAAGACTTCCAACATGCACTGCACATGATACTTAAATACAGATAAGGCTTGAATGAGAATGTCTGCCCATTTCAATCATTAAGAGATCTCTCAGAAAAGCCCTGTATCAACATGCTCCAGATTACAATAAATGGCATAAATTAGATTAAAATAGCAACAGATTAAAATACAAATTTTAATGGCTGTGATATGAGTACCTAAACTGATTTTGCTTTTGTTTTTTATTTTATAAAGGTGACTATAATACCAAACTATCAAACTTTTTCATAACACTGTATATATTTTAACTAAGAATTGTTTAAATTGTTAATTTTTAAAGCTTTTTCTCAGTAATGGCTGAAACAGATTATATTTTATGTAAATATTTATGGAAAGAGATTGTAATAATGATCAAATTGCTGATTTCTGTGATGTATCTTTTTTTTCTAATTTATGGCTAATTATTTATTTTCCTCATTTATAACATTTTATACAATTCTATTGTTATGTCACATCTTTCTCCAAAAATGGTCAGTGTTTGAACTGATCCACTGCCTCTTTCTGTCTGTGTTTCTCAGTCTCTGTCAGTCTTTCGCTTCAGCGCACCTCGTCACATGAGATTTATTGAGTCTAAATTAGTGTTGGAGAAGCCGGTTTGTTTGCCTTGCAGTTTAGTCTCTCTCTGATTACTGTCTTTACATGCTTTTGGCACTTGTATTTAGTCAGGCAGAAGGAATTGACGCTAAACATTTGAACTGAGCCTAACAGAAGCACTGCAGTATCGTTCAGGCGAAATTTGTGGAAATTACTTGAAAAGAAGTTTTTATATATCTAATGAGCCATTTGATTCCAAGAATGTTTGCTCACAGATTGTTTAAGGGTGTTATAAAGAGTTGAACAGAATACCTTTGCACAGAGTGTCACCTGTCATGTTAGCCAGAGGGTGAATAGGCCACCTGTGTGAACCCTCTCTCTTAACTCACACACACACACACACACACACACAAACAAAAGAGACGTGAATTGACAAGTGAGATGTGTGTTTGTGTGTCAGCATTTGCTTGTAATGTGGAACAAATGTCACTGCAGAAATCACCTACATTGTGTGGAGTTCCCATGTGAAAAACAGCCAAATGCATTTGCAAAGTAATAAACAAATAAAAATGCAAAATAGTGACAATATGACAGTAAGCTTTAAGAATAGGAGATAAAAAAAATATTATTTGCTCGTTATAGAAATGCTAGAAGTGAAACAGAAGTCTTTGTGATGGTAGATTTAGTATTACAAATAGTATTATTGCTTTAATAAAATCTCTTTCTTGGTAAACAGGCTTGTTAAAACATACAGTCTTTCCAACAAAAACAGAACACCTTGTCCTCTGCTGTCATAAGCACTGTTTAGTTAGGCTTATTAAAACATATTAATAGTTTTTCATACTTTCAGTTTTTGAAATATCTCCGTATTTCTATTTATTCCTGCACATAAATCTCTCGGGGTCTCCTCAGGGACTTGGTGACAGCGTGTGGTGCTGTGTCTGTGAGGGCGGTTCAGACGAGGATTCTGAGAAGTCTCCATATACCCCTGGTTGTGCAGATAACAAGTATTAACCAGGGCTTATTGGCAGCAGATGCCCTTTTTCCAAAAGCCTCAGCTGGGTTAATTTCTGAGAGTTCAGGACTGCTTCTTTCACCGCTGTGATCGAGGGGAGTGTGTGTGTGTGTGTGTGTGTGTGTGTGTGTGTGTGTGTGTGTGTGTGAGAGAGCGCAGTGATTTTTCTGTGAATGATGCTCGAGTTCCTTGAAGGGCTTGCCAACTGATGCGTTTCTTTTGCTGATGTAAAAGCTTAATCAGTAAATTCATGTAATCATATATATATATATATATATATATATATACACCACCACCACCAGTAAAAGCCTGAATATGAAATATAACTATTATTTTAATGTTTTTGAAAGAATTCTCTGATGTTTTCTATTTGAACATTTTTTTAAAATGTTTTAAAATTCCTGCCACGACAAAGCTACATTTTCAGCAGCCATTTATCCAGTCTTCAGTGTCACATGATTTTTCAGAAATCACTCTAAAATGCTGATATGGAGCTCAAGAAAAATATTAATATAAATGTTTAAAATGGATGTGCAGTTTAATATATTTTTCTTAGAACTGTGATTTACCACCATTCAAAAGTTTGGGGTGAGTAAAAATTAGAAAGAAAGAAAGAAAGAAAGAAAGAAAGAAAGAAAGAAAAAGAAAGAAAGAAAGAAAGAAAGAAAGAAAGAAAGAAAGAAATGAATGCTTCTATTGCGCAAGATCAAATATAACCGTAAAAACATTTATAATGTTACAGAACACTTCAATTTCAAATAAATGCTGTTTATTGTAAATTCAATTCTTCAAAGATTTCAGAAAGAAAACATTTCCACAAAAATATTAAAGAGCAAACAACTTTTCAACATTGATAATAATAAGAACCATTATTAATAACTGCGCACCAGGAATACTAATCACAGGAATAAATTACATTTTAAAACTTGACTGTTTTTAAGCAAATAAATGCAGCCTTGGTGATCATAAGAGAGTTTTTTTTTTTAAACAAGACTCTTTATATAAACTAATGGTGAATTATAAATGTACCCCCCTCAGACTAATGATCTGTGTAAAAATACATAGTTAAGAAGAAGTGGTTCTGCCTATTGGAAAAGGCTTCAGGTTTCCTGGAACATTAGAAGGAGTGAATAATGTGCCATTGATCTTTCCAAGTGAAGAACTCAGGAATGTGGCTTGTCTTGTTGCTATAGTGATTACAGTCTCTCCATACCTTTATTTTTATCACTGTCTGATGGATTGTGTCTCAAAGCATGAGCTGTAATTGCATGAGTGTGTTTCTGTTTATTTGTGGGCTAGTGCACTAGTGATGCTTTTCTGCTAGAATAATTATAGTAAATTGAGTTCTCTGAAGCAGTTCTTCTTTTTAAAGGTCATTTGCAGTGACTCTATTAGCAGAATAATAGATAAATTATGTCTGACATCAAATGAATCATGTTCCCTAGTTGGATTCAGAACTGGCATTGAGTTTAGGTGTTTTTCTTTGTTCTGTCCTCATTTTGTTTTCTTTTTATCACTCTTTCAGAAGGAATATTTCCATTTTGTGAAATTGTGATGGTTGCATAGGCACTGGTAAAGTAGCACAAACAAGCTTTTGGAGCAGATGTAGTTTCTCTGCTAAACTGTGATAAGCTTTCTGTATTAGATTTAGATATAAAATATATTTAAACTGCATTTAACTAGGAGTTATTTTGATAATAAAATATATATTTCATTCCAGAAATGTTTGAATAAAATGATATGCCTGAAAGGGTTAATGCAGTTAAATCAAAAGTTAAATCAAGTAACTATAGTCATAATCAGAATAGGCCTTTGTAATGATCATGGAAAAATCTTTATTTAATTACACTTTGTTTTAAATTATATTGATAACATCAAACTTTCTGATTAATAAGAGAACAATGGGAAAGATACAATTAAAGCCTACTAATGCAAAATAATTGTACGACAGTGCTAAATAACAGCCCAGTCCTCTGTAAGAACTTTGAATCTTGAATGACAATGTTTTTACAGCGTGTCATAATATGTGAGTATAAAGCGCCACCTGCTGTCTGGAGAACAGCTCTACAGTATAGATCTAACAGGAGATTTCTGAACAAGAGATATTACTCTGACTTAAACATAACTTTACAACACAATTTCACTTTTAAAGGCTGTATGTTTGTATATATCTTATTTGGAGTGGCCACTGAACAGGAAAAATAGATCGGAAATCATGTTAAACCCGACAAATTGATAACAAAATCAAAAAGATAAGACAAAAGAATACGAATACTAAAGAAAATACTATAGAAAAAAATCCCAAATACTCTGGTCTTTCTTGTCGTAGGGAAGTAGAAAAATACCCAACGTTGATCTGAAATGACAATGAAAGAAATTTCCTACTCATAAAATATCTCATAAAGTTGACAAAGATCTATGAAAAAATTTAACAGTGCTGCAATAATGGCAGTTATCAAAGCAAAAATATGAGATTCTCCCTCCCATAATCTATTGAGAGACAGTATTACATTTACGTAAATATCAAAAACTACACTTACTTTGAGTGAGTCCACTGCTGTGACGGCTCCTGATTCTCCTTTAATCTTACAGATGACAGCTTTGGACTGAATTTCCTCCAAAACACACTGATACTGCTGATCTCCCTGTTGACCCATCACAGTCACCTCATTCACACTCAAATGCAACATATCTGCCCTTTTCTGAGAAACAGAGAGTGTGGCATGGTTCGGAGGTTGTGAGTTTCACATGCTGATGTGCAGAAATGCTGACTGCTCACAATAATAATATTTACTGAAAGTTTTTTAATACCTGTACACTGATTTTAAACTCACCTTAATTTTCACCTGTAGATCATTGGCCACCTGAAAGGTAGTGAATCCGATGAAAACTGGATCGGGCTCATAGGACAAATACTCATAGTTCAGACTGGAGTCCCCCACATGCAAGTTAAAAGAACGACAATCATAATAACCATAGCATTGGGGGGAGTGAAACCACATATCCTGAAAAAGAGAAAATATAACTAATACATGTGATGTACAGAGTAAAGCTACATGTAAGCTGTGAATAGAATAAATTATATTTTGTTTGAATAAATAAATATTGATAGTCAATGAAGTACAATTATACTAACAAAGTAATTATAGTAATAATCTGCCAAACTAGATCTCATGTGAATATGGGCTGTTTGACTGTTGATCTCCATATGTTAGATACAGTGCTATAGATTGCTGGACTGGATCCTTTTTCGGGTAAAGCTCATTTTTCGGCTAATGCAAGTGTAATAAGGATATATCTTACCCCTGAGCTTGTGTTGTATTTTGTTTTCATATTACTGACAGAAACTGATTCCACAAATTCCAGATTGCTGCCCTGAACATGAATCTTCCTTCCTCCACTGAAAATACATTTAAGACTATTTAATCAAAAAGCAGACACCAGAATTAAGGAGGAGCCAAATCAGTAATCTATGGTATTAAATATCTGAAATATCTACAAAAAATAATCATGAAAAAAAATTGTCAATTAAATTTTTCAACAATGACAGAAAAGCAAATGCATGTGTGGAAGCCGACCTGTTCCAGCTGACTGTGGGCTGTATCCCAGTGCAGCTGGGCTGAGAACCGTAAGTGATGATGCTGTTACCATGACAACGGTCGTCAGGAGTAACAACACACACTTTGACTGTTCCTTTAGTTCCACTGGGAGGAATGTGGAACCATAAAGTGTCACTGAAGCGATCAAACACTAGAGATCTGAAGAGAAACATTCATGTACAGATATACAGTATCATTTATCTCAATCTATACAATAACACTAAACACAAACACACAGAATCTCACTCTTTAGGAATGCAGTCCAGATCTCCTTTAATACGGATTTTAGTAACAGATTCCAGGTTCCTTCCTTTTAGTGAAACGTTGTTTTTGCCATGGAAAGAAACCTTGTTGGGCTCTAGAGAAAGAATCTCTGGCTTCTACAGCACACCAAAGTGTGAGGATATAAGATGCAACCAAACATATTTAAAAGTACATTTAACATGACCTTTGGTCCTTATAAAGCAAAATCATCAGTATTTGGTATGACACTTACTTCATATTCCATCTGTGCATTTACATCACATGCATCCTAAAGAAAGGAGAAAGACGGAGAAATATGAAGACAGAGTTTTCTTCAGCCAGGTGCAATGATATTTCAGATATCAACGATAAAATAATCTCTTTTTGAGAGAGAATATCCCTTTACACTTTATGAAGGTTATGCTATTTCCCATTACACATATACAAATTAGTGGATTGTAGGTTACACATTGTCTCTCACCTGTATGTTTAACTTTGTTTCAGGTCCATCTGCCCATTCACAACGCTGAGAAGATGAGGACCAGCGACACCCAGCTGAGATACACTGAAGACACCTGCATTATTTCATGTTAAACGTGTTAAACAAATGTGTTTAACCACTTCATGGCATTTTTTTTAACTTTGTAATATATATATATATATATTTGTATTTATGTATTTTAAAACTCTTTTAAGCTCTGCATTTCTTACTGTGTATAAGAAGCCCTTGGTGAATTATCTTTGATATTCAGGCAGTCTTTCAGCTCCAGCTTCTCTTTGATCTTCTGTTCCCCAAGAGCCACTTCAGCTGAGATGTTTAAACCTTAACAGATTATCAAAAAGTTATTATAATATATATATATTTTAAGTTTAGATAGTCAATACAGCAGAATAGACCAGACAGGCTGATCAGGACTTCTCACATTGGTACTGTATTTATGCATTTAGCAAACATCCAAAGTGGCTTACATTGCATACTGCCAGTCTCATTTATTTTGTTTGTTTTTTGCTTTTTTTTTAGATACTTTATCATTAAATATATTGGTTTCAGATGAGTCATGAAGTTTCTAACATGGTTACGGTTGCTGGGAGAGTGAAAGGAAATAACAAGATATGTAGATATGCTCTGTGGTCAAAGAATCTATAAATAATTTCCTTCCTACACCATACAGACTCAGACATATTATTGAGTCAATGTTACTAGTCCCTGTGTGTAAGTGAGAAATAATAGGCAAAAACATTAAAGGTTGTCATCATAAGTAATGTATTGAATATTTATGGGTGTTTACAATTTCTTCCTGCTATTTAGCTATTTATTTTAGCTTGTGCTAATTTCCTACCCTTTATTTTGAATAGAAGAGCAGCAGAGTTGCAACTTCACTTATACATAATTTTAAGCTTATTTCTTCAAGGGTCCTAACGATTTTGTTACTGCTTGCATTTTTAGGGCTTATTTACAGAATTTGTGCTTGTTGGTAGAAAGCGAATGAGGATGAATGATCAGATACTTTATCATCTGATTACGTTTCTGTCTATTAATGCCATTGGAAACTCTGTTCTGTCTGTTTGAATATGCACTGTGGTGTCAGAGTCATTTCCATTGAAATGCTGCTGTTATACATGTCATCTGCATGCATGCTAAAGCTGCTTTTAATGCAACAGTGTTTATATAAAATAAAGTGGCTGGATTTTGAGGACAATAAAATCTTAATTTAAGTGTGGTACATGTGCACATTGAATACAAAGCACACAACACCAATCCACAGAGAACCAACCTGTAGTAAATAGTAGCTGGTCAGAAAAACTACAGTAGCAGTTTGGAAAAACTGCATTCAGATCAGACCCGTCACACAGTTTTACACTTCCAGTGGTGAAGGTGCATGAGAAGGCAGGGTTTTCTCTGCTCTCCAGACTCAAGGAAATACGTAGAGTAATCTGTGTAGGAGCGGGCATTGACTGGTCAGTAGAAATCAATAATATGTTTTCAATGCAATGAAAAAATGGTCTTATTTGAAGTTAATATAATTATACCTTGCTGGAAGTTTTGTCTGACCAAACCTGAAAAGAAAACAGCATTTCCTGAAGGGAGTTTTTTGGGGTGGACACCCATGAAGATTTCTAACATTCATCTTGGGTGGAGCATCTAGATGAGCAGAAATATATCATTTGGAGTTGTAATGCGTGCTTGGATAAGCTATTGATTTTTTAAAAACTAGCTAGCATATTAAACTTTTTTTTTTTACTTCTAAGTGCGACAGATGTTGATCTGACCTCAATGTGTTCACACACCAGCCGCAGAGAGGATCCAGAGCAGCTCTGCAGTCTTTCAGAGTGCTGTATTTAGCACACGGAACTACAGACACTCTTCTTAACTACATCACAGACATGAGCAGACAAATAATAATAATAATTAGTTCACAAGACTATTTAAAATAAGGACAAATTAAACTAAAAAACAGAGATTATGGCAGTCAGAAAAAAATCTATAAAAATTACAGTCATTCCTTCTGCAGCTCTATTAAAACACATTGCAGCAGTGCTACAGAAAATGTATCATTATTCTATGCCAGAGTATAACACTGCACTACTGTACACATAATTTAAAAAGAAACAAAGAAAAGCATTCAGATTTTATAATATACATTGTATATTGGACATATCACTGTGAAAATACAGGTTGATAGTAGGCTGTTATGCTTCAAGCATAATGAAACAACAAACTTTAATTTATTTTTAAAGCATGTTTTTGCACAGTAACTCTGTAAAACCATAGACTAATTATTTGCCTTTGACTCAGTTTTCAATTTCACTAAAACACACAACACACAATTCTTTATGTAAAACACAAATATCTAGGAATTAATATTATAGCACGTGTTTGCAAATGTTTGCTTTTGAGATGTGTTTGTGATACTTTGAATGCAGTGCTTCATTTTACAAGATACATTTTGTGTGTGTAGTTTGTAAGATTTGTGTGTAAAATTTGTAAACCTCACCTGTTTCTTCAGAGCAATGTAGATGTGTTTGAAATCTACTGGATCAAAGTGCATTCTGGGAAGCACTGCTCGTTCATCATCAGATTTGTACAGCATTATTGGACAGCCTGGTGTATATTTCTCATCCGACATCAACTAAAAACATAAACCACAGCATTATCCAAACTTTAGCCAAATCATTATGTTGAACACTGTTCATTGCTGGCATATCAAACACGTTTCTATTATTCACAGATTCCACAAATAAAATATATATTTTTTGTGGCCATTTAAGATGCTTACTGTGTTTAACAATACTTCATGATGTGTAAGCCTTATAATTTTAACAAGGCCCCACAAATTCAAAAGCTACTTATACACTTAGTGTTTTGTAACTAGAGATGATAACATTTAAGAAACTAGGGAAAAATAGGATATGAGGCAGACCTTTATGAGTTGTCCATCACTGGTTCCTATGAACAGCACAATCCAGGATTCAATCCTCGTTGCTGCCACTGCTGACACTGAGCTGTACTTGAACACCACAGAGAGCGGCTGAAGTTCACTACCACTCTGAAACACAAACAACAATATTAATTTTAGATGTCTTTAGTGAATAGTACAACTATGTTTATCATGCAACATCAATAAGGTGAAATACTGATCTCAGTCATTTTATTTAAAAACATGTATGAATGCAATTTCCAACCTCAGAATCACAATTTCCACTATAAGCGCAGAAACCCTTGACTTGGCCTCGAACGTTACTGATGTCGTACAGAGCCAGCGCGCTGTTCTCCGGATCCTCCTGATTCTGTGAACTGAACACACCTGCCCAAATAACACCGTTCGCTGAGGGAATAACGGTGCTGGCGACGAGCACTGGACGAACTTTATCACTGCAGCATTGTATCCTTGCAGCCTGCAGGGATTTGATGATTTCTGACTTTTTCCCTTTAGAGCTGTCTATCTTCAGGACGATTCTGAGGGTGAAACTCTCTGGAATCCATCAACAAACTCCACATCTCTCACTGTGCTCTCAATGATGGCATCTGATCCTTCTGCTATTCTTGAGAAAATCCCTCCTGGTTGAGAATCTAAAGTGCTCCACAAGGTAACAACAGAATACCTGGTTTCTTGAGCTTTTGCATCATCGTCCTTTTTCCCAACTAAAAGGAACCTACCGGCTATGAAGGCAACAGTTTTTTCATTCTGTTCCGGTCCTACCAATGTATTACTTTCATAATGAATACTGTTTGTAACATCATTTATATCAAGAACTTCACAATACCCATCTTCAAAAGTCCCACACGTTATCAGGGTACCGTTCGCGTCAAAAGGCACCAGAATGTTGACTCTGTTAAGGTCAGTGGCATTAGTGATGTCTTTCCTCTTCTCCTCATATAGATCGTGTCTCATCTGATGAAGTCGATGGTCAGTAAGAACAAACAACTTACTGTTACCAACTACAAAGTCCTTAATGTCTCCATCAAAGTCCTTCACATCAACGCAAATGCAATATTTCAAAAGTAAAAGTATTCCAAGTAAGTGTCTTCCCATCTTATTTAATAAGTAAATGAGCAGTTGGAAAGGCCTACTAATGTATTTGATGATGAGATCTTGTCACAGAGATCAGCTGTGCTCAGATGAGTATAAGGGTGAAGTGAGTGGATTTGAAGTAACACTGTGATATGAGGGCGGAGGTTTAGCAACGACAGATAAATTTTGGTTTCTAAAACGAAGATAAACTTTACAGACAGTTACTTAAGAGAAAGTTAAAAATAAATAAATAAAAATACTCGTACAATACACAAAATTATATTAAAATAATGTTTAATCGGTTTAAAATGTAAATTATGACATCAAGGGGAAGGAGATTTTTGCAAATTATAATTTAATAGTTTAATAATAATATTCATATTGGTTTATGGTTTTTGTCCTGATCCAAAAATAAAAAAACCCATCTTATATAATTCACCTTGCAGGGAAAACATACATCTGTATATGTAAAAACAATTTAGGCTATTAGTTTTGGGACATACAGTAATTGCTGATGTTCTATCAAGCTAAATTAATTACCATTAAAAAAAATTATATATATATATATATATATATATATATATATATATATATATATATATTCATGGTAATTAATTATATATATAAAATAATGTATATATATATATATATATATATTTTAACCTTTTCTGTTCATGTAACGCATGGCAAAAATATATAGTTATAAATAGCAGTCTCTCCATACTTTTAGTTTTATCACTCTCTGATGGATTGTGTCTCAAATCATGAGCTGTAATTGTATTAGTGTGTCTCTGTGTATTTGTGGAATCATCACTCTTCATTTTGTGTTCTTTCATAGCCTCTCAAATGTAAAGATGTAGTTTCTCAGCTTGTTTATTTTTGCTTGTTTCTGTATGAACAGAAGGAAAACGTGTCAAAGTATTGACATTAATAAAATATTACAACGCAGCAACCACTATGAATACTGGAGAAATGTGGTTGTTAATATATTAACCACTGTGCATATGCAGCATATACCATTTCACCTAGCAAAAGAATGTGTTTTTATGAACACACAATTAAAACAACAAGCGTAACATTGCCACCAAAATATCAAGGGTCAAGAGCCCAACAAAAGGAAACACTGATCTCCTTGATGGTGATTTCAAATGAAACAATATAACGTCTAAACCTCAGCTAATTCTCAATAAGAGCTTCTCTAGATGTCTGACAGAAATAAAGTCAGTCTGGCTAATAATGAGATGCTGGTAAAGCTGTTTAAGGAGTTGTTTAATCAGATCTTGAGAGATTTAATGTCTTGTATTTCAGTTGATTTCTTCTTTGTCTGTGGGTGTAGTCAGTTGTAGTTCTTGTGTTTCTCTTTCCTTTGGTGATTCTGCTTGTTAACAGCAGCTGTTCATCATTAATGCTCAATCATCTCATAATTATCTTCCTAACTCATGCACTGCTTCTATGCTACTTTAACACTCTGTAGAGTGGAAATACATGAACACTGAACAGTGTAGGGACTTTGCTGTGAACTAACTATGACATAAATCTTAATCGTTTCATTCACGTATGATTGACGCATATGAATCACATTAAATTTATTGATTTGTTTTATGTTAAAACTATGTAATCTGAATGGACGGAAATTTGTTATGTAACTGAATTACATAAAATTTAAATTTAGACTAAATATTCTTTTGAGTGTAGAAACTTTTGATTTCACTGTGTTTATAAAGAGTATAATTAATAAGTCACGCAGAGCACCACCTGCTGTTTAGAGAACAGCGACACAGTATCTGACAGAAGATTTCTGACCAGTCAGAAAGGTGAGATAGGAGTAATATTATCCTTCTGATCTCCCAGGCATACTTTTTATACCTTTTATATCTGTAAACAGTATTATATCTAAAATTTACTTACAAATTCTGTATGTTTGTATGTGTCACAATTCGATCCAGGAACAACAGGTCAGAGGATTAACAAGGTGATTTATTGACAGACTTTAATTTGGATCACAAGGAGCAAATGGCAGGTGAGAATCTTGAGATACAGTTAAATGGGGTCTTAGCTGAAGACAGACGAAGGATATCCTTGCAGGACATTAGGAGAGAGTGAATCAGAAATTACAGAGAACAACACTGGTAAGGGCACATAGAGTCAGGACACAGCTCAGACAGGTGAACAGAAGACACTGAAGCACTGTGGTGAGAGTGGCTTTGTAGCTGACGTGATTAGTGAATGCATGTGTGGGTCATCAGTAATCTGGTGACAGGGATCGGGTGTGAGTGGGAACAGGTGTCTGTGATGATTCTCTGACAGTATGTAAATCACAGGGCTCACTGAACAGGAAAAACAGACTGGATATTGCGTTAAATCTACATCTAATATACAAAATAATTAGTATATTAGTAAATAGCAAATCATGCTCTCCTAGGGGTGTAACGGTACGTGTATTCGTACCGGACCGTTTCGGTACAGGGCTTTCGGTACGGTGCACGTGTGTACCGAATGCAATATTTTGTGGGCGGAACATAGGTACATTTTCGTGTTTCCAAACGAACATATTAAGTGGCGGAAGTCTTCGCGTTCAGTGCAAATCCCGCCCTGCAGCTGATTCTAAGGCGTGAGCATGGCGTTTCTGCTGCGTGTCAGTTGCGTGATGTCTGCTTCGCGTTTTCTGTGTCTTTACACACCAGAATTGTGCCTGGTGCGGTGCTGGCGCACTGCTGCTACTGTAGGTGACATAGAGGGAGGCCGCCGAGACGCCGACAGACCAGGATCTTGTCTTCACGACAACAATATCTATACTTCATGTTGAGCATAAATATAAAGCCTACCGATAAAGGACACCGTCAACAGTATTGACGGCAAAATAGACTTTTTTTGACAGGTGCAATATGCCAGTGTGTCACCGGCCTAAGGTTTTCAAAAGGCATCACGCGAGTGTGAACATCACTACAACTAGGAAAAAAACTATTGTAATTTAAACGCAGCTCCCATCAGCATTTAAACAGACCTTTGCTCTTAATTCCGATCGGTCCAACGCAATAACGAAATCTGAGCAGGTCTAAAAACTGAAACTGTTGATGCTGCACTTTACACCTTGGAAAAGTTATATATATATATTAAATATGAGCAGGCCTACAAGCTGGGATTGGTAATGCTGCACTGTAATCATAGTTATTTATTTATATTTTTCATTATATTTTATTATATGATATTGGTTTGAGACTGAGAGTATTTTATTTAGTGGAGAACTTTGCAGCAGTATCTTATTTCTTATTCTTTATTTTATATATATTTTATTAAAAAGTATTTTAAAAAAGTGTAAACAAATGTAAAAAGAAGTTTATAGTAATAAACAACCTGCAGTTTAATGTTTGCATTTCTTTCCCTTACTGTACCGAAAATGAACCGAACCGTGACTTTAAAACCGAGGTACGTACCGAACCGTGATTTTTGCGTACCCGTTACACCCTTATGCTCCCACAGTCTTCAGATTTTTTTCTGTGAGAAACCGGAATTGTTTCTATTACTACTTCATACTTGACCAAATGATTTCTGTGGACTGAGGCAGAAATAGTTTATATTTTCACTCATTCTTTGAAGACAAGAATTCCCAAAGCTGATCTGAAAATATAATGAAAAAAAAAAATCTCATAAACTTGACTAAGAATTAAATATATATACACACACACACACACACACACACACACACACACACACACACACACACACACAGTAGTAAACATTTGATGTAGATGAAAAGAGTTCAAAGTTAACCTAAAACCAAAATGAGTTCCCTTAGGACAACTTTCATGAACTCTTTTGATCCACATCAAATGTTGACTACCATACACACACACATACACACACACACACACACATGCATGTATAAAGTATAATTATGATTGTGGTAATTTTTTTCTCAAATGGGGAAACAAAATCTTCGGCCTCTTGTAAAGTCATATTCATTTAAAACAGGAACATACTGAAAACACAATATCCCAATTCTATGAAGTTGCAAACACAATCACGACACTTACTTTGTAGTCCATCTGAGAGAGCAGATGTTTACATGCATCCTAAAGAGTAGAGAAAGAGATGTTCATGTACTTACTGAGTTCACTTCAGTCAACACAATGAGTTTAACTATCAACAATGAATTGATAATAATTTATAAAGGTATGCTATTTCCCAATACACATATACTGAAACACTGGATTATAGGTTAGATGGCATCTCACCTTTATGTTTGACTGTGGTCCGGGTCCAAGTGTCCAATCACAACGCTTAGAGGAAGAGGACCAGTGACACCCAGATGATACACACTGAACACACCTGCATTTAATTCATGTTTTTAATATCATTGAAATAAAAGTTCAAATAAGTATTTTAAACTATTTTAGACTGTGATGTTCTCACTGTGTATAAGAAGCATTTGTTGAATGATCTGTGATACTGGAGCAGTTCCTCAGTGTCAGCATCTCTGTGATCCTCTGATCCTCAACAGTAACAGTAGCAGAGACTTTTAAACCTGAACAGATTACCAACAAATGTTTATGATTATAATAATCATATTCTGACTAGACAAATGCACTGTATGTTAGTAAATATGCAACTTCTTTGAAGGAGAACCAACCTCCAGTATAGAGCATCTGGTCAGAAAAACTACAGGAGCAGTTTGGGAAGACTGCAGACAGATCAGAGCCAGCACACAGGTTTACACTTTCTTTAGTGAAGGCACATGAGAAGGCAGGATTTCCTGTGCTCTCCAGACTCAGGGAGAGATATAGAGTAATCTGTGTAGAAGAGGACAATGGCTGGTAAAAAGTAATCTTGTAAATGAAAATAATAATAATAATAATAATAATAATAATTGTTTTAGATATTGATGTCTGCCTTTCTTGAATAATTCTCTGTCATCTGAAAAGAAAACAGCTGTGTCTCAAGAGAGTTTTTTGGGATGGACACCCATGAAGTATTTGAGCATTCATCTTGAGTAGAACATCTAGATAAAAAAAGCAACAACAAAAATATCACAACAGAACTGTTTGCACACTGCTCATCATGTTTATAGATGATGAGAAGTAACATGTCGTTCTAAAATTAGGCACATTTAATATACTGTAGATGCAGTCTAGAGCAGACGTGTGATGTGTGAAAAATCACACGTGATAAAGGCAGGCTGACCTGTGAGTGTTCACACACCAGCCACAGAGCGGATCCTGAGCAGCTCTGCAGTCTTTCAGAGTGCTGTATTTAGCACACTGAATAACGGACACTCTTCTTAGCTAAAACCGAAAACATGAACAGAAAGAGACAGGAATGATGATTTGATCTAACACACAGTAAAGTATCTGATATACTGACTGATATAATAACTTCTGGACTGCTTAATTCAGTGGTTTCTAACTGTGGGGCATGGGAAAACTGCCCTTTTCCCAAATAAAAAAAATGATCTTGGATTAAAGTTTTGGACAAAAGTATGCCTATACAGTAGGTCAAACTAAAAAGAAATCTGCATCTTCAAAAAACTGTTCAGCAGAAGGAAGCATGAAGTGCTCCAAAAAATTTTGGTAAACGTGTGAAGTGACTTTGGTTTTCAAAAAACACAATGGACCAACACCAGCAGATGACATTGCCCCCCAAATGATCACAGACTGTGGAAACTTAACACTGGACTTCAAGCAACTTGTGCTATGAGCTTCTCCACCCTTCCTCCAGACTCTAGGACCTTGGTTTCCAAATGAAATACAAAACTTGCTCTTATCTGAAAAAGGGACTTTGGACCACTGGGCAACAGTTCAGTTCTTCTTCTCCTTAGCCCAGGTAAGATGCCGCTGACGTTGTCTGTGGTTCAGGAGTGGCTTAACAAGAGGAATACAACAACTGTAGACAAATTCCTTGACACGTCTGTGTGTGGTGGCTCTTGATGCCTTGACCCCAGCCTCAGAGCATTCCTTGTGAAGTTCACTCAAATTCTTTAATAAATTTTGCTTGACAATCCTCATAAGGCTGTGGTTCTCTCGGTTGGCTGTGCATCTTTTTCTTCCACACTTTTTCCTTCCACTTAACTTTCTGTTAACATGCTTGGATACAGCAGTCTGTGAACAGCCAGCTTATTGACAATGAATTTTTGTGACTTACACTTCTTGTGAAGGGTGTCAATGATTGTCAGAGACTATTTTGAAGGCTCAGGAAACCTTTGCAGGTGTTTTGAGTTGATTAGCTGATTTGTTGCGATGGTGAATTGGTGGGTTTTTGTTAAATGTGAGCCAAATCATCACAATTAAAATAACCAAAGACTTAAACTACTTTAGTCTGTGTGCATGGAATTTATTTAATACATGAGTTTCACAATTTGAGTTGAATTACTGAAATAAATGAATTTTTCCTTGACATTCTAATTTATTGAGAAGCGCCTGTATAAGGCAAACTATTCCTTTGCTTCTGAAAAGCATTATCACATTTTACTTATTTATTTTAGATTAAAGCTCCCATTTTTCATGCTTTTTTGAAGCTTTGATTGCGTTTACAGTGTGCAATATAACATGTGTTCATGTTTCGTGTGTAAAAAAACAGTAATTTCACAATTCACCTATCTGTATACCGCTGTTTTCACGGTCATAAAAACAGGCTGATGACTTCCTTGTTCTATAAAGTCCCTCCTTCAGAAATACGTAACGAGTTCTGATTGGGCCAGCGGTTCCTGTGTTGTGATTCGACACCAGCTTAGCGCACGCTGCCCTCCTGGAAACGCGATTGGCTAGTTTTGAGAAGCAAGTGGGCAGGAGCATGTGCTGGAGTAGATGTATTTATAATCACAGGAGCGTTTTTACTAACGAGATGTGCATGAAAGTCGCATTCAATTTTTGCACAGCCCTAACATCTAGTTAACAAAGCTAAACCGCGTTGCCCTTTGTGTAATAAGTTACAGAAACTGTTAAACGCACCAACTTAAATAATAAAATACACTTACTGGTTGTGGTCCATAAACAACTCCTTCTCAAGACAAAGAGGGAACTGCTCCATCTTTCAGGAATAATCTTTGTGCGAATCTGGCATTAAACTGATTGAGATTAAAGCTCTTTCTGATTCTGATTCTGATTCTGATTCTGAGATTGAGGAAGCTGTCCTCAGCAAAATGTGCTGCACATAGTTTTACATGTGGATTATAATTTTTCGGGAACCGAGTTAAACATAAATTGTAACCATTAATCTCCAAGTACAGCATCCCTGGGAAGCCCAAACAAAGGTGATTGGACTCCGAGATGAAAATAACAGCGTTTCGACAACATGGCGACAAACACAAACGCAACTCTTCCTCTTCTCCGTAGGAACGCAACAAGACCACGCCCCCCTTTTTGTGAATTAATGTGGGCGGAGGTTAGTCAAAAAACTGTTTTATTGACGTCATTACTGCAGGAACTAGAGGGATTTAGTGCGGGTTGTTTTTTGTAAGCAAATTCTGTTAAATAAAATATCTCACTTGGCATTGAACTTTGAGCTTTAGAATTTTACAGATATTATTAATACTCTAACAACATTACACACTAACTAAAGTTAAAAACATGGGATCACGAAGAACGGGACCTTTTAATTTTTGTATAATTAAAATGTTATATACAGAAAATATTTATTATTCAATATTTTCAAGATTTTACTACACTAGTAGTATATATACTACATATTTCTTTATTGTTTGTTAATTGCACATTTTTAAACCTCACCTGTTTCCTCAGAGCGATGTAGATATATTTGAAATCTACTGGATCAAAGTGCATTCTGGGAAGCACTGCTCGTTCATCATCAGATCTGAACAGTACTGTTAGACATCCTGGTGAATATTTCTCATCCAACACTAGCTAAAGAAACAAACAGAAATACAAATCATAAATTATGACTGCAGTAGCTCAAAAGCAGAATTAAAAAAAAAAATTAAAATTAGGTATATGTGTAAAAAGAAATGGTGGGCATGTGTTTAAAAATAAAAAGTCTAGTGAAAATAAAAGTACATGTGAGAGAGAGGTGAAGGAGACCTTTATGAGTTGTCCATCACTGGTTCCTATGAAAAGCACAATCCAGGATTCAATCCTCGTTGCTGCCACTGCTGACACTGAGCTGTACTTGAACACCACAGAGAGCGGCTGAAGTTCACTACCACTCTGAAACACAAACAACAATATTAATTTTAGATGACTTTAGTGAATAGTACAACTATGTTTACCATGCAACATCAATAAGGTGAAATACTGATCTCAGTCATTTTATTTAAAAACATGGATGAATGCAGTTTCCAACCTCAGAACCACATAACCTTTCACCGTAAGCGCAGAAACCCTTGACTTGGCCTCGAACGTTACTGATGTCGTACAGAGCCAGCGCGCTGTTCTCCGGATCCTGATTCTGTGAACTGAACACACCTGCCCAAATAACATCGTTCACTGAGGGAATAACGGTGCTGGCGACGAGCACTGGACGAACTTTATCACTGCAGCATCGTATCGTTGCAGCCTGCAGGGATTGGATGATGTCTATCTTTTTCCCTTTAGAGCTGTCCATCCTCAGGACGAGCACTTTCCTCTCATTGTCAGTCTCTGTGTTGAGAAATAAATACGATTCTGAGGGTGAAACTCTCTGGAATCCATCAACAAACTCCACATCTCTCACTGTGCTCTCAATGATGGCATATGATCCTTCTGCTATTCTTGAGAAAATCCCTCCTGGTTGAGAATCTAAAGTGTTCCTCAAGGTAACAACAGAATACCTGGTATCTTGAGGTTTTGCATCATCGTCCTTTTTCCCAACTAAAAGGAACCTACCGGCTATGAAGGCAACAGTTTTTTCATTCTGTTTCGGTCCTACCAATATATTTTCATAATGAATTATGTTTGTAATGTCATTTATATCAAGAACTTCACAATACCCTTCTTCAAAAGTCCCACACGTTATCAGGGTACCGTTCACGTCAAAAGGCACCAGAATGTTGACTCTGTTAAGGTCAGTGGCATTAGTGATGTCTTTGCTCTTCTCCTCATATAGATCGTGTCTCATCTGATGAAGTCGATGGTCAGTAAGAACAAACAACTTACTGTTACCAACTACAAAGTCCTTAATGTCTCCATCAAAGTTCTTCACATCACCACAAATACAATATTTCAAAAGTACAAGTATTCCAAGTAAGTGTCTTCTTCTCATCTTGCACATGTGACAAGCAGCTGAAGTCTAGAGATCTTGTCACAGAGATTGACTGCGCTTAGATGCGTTCACTTGTGAAGTGGATGGAAGTGAAAGCGGCTCTGAGGATGCAGATGACTTCCGCGCAACACACCAACAAATCTACAGCCCTGGTGCGACATTTAGATGTTTTGAAAGTTATAACATTTAATGATGGAAAAAAAAAACATTTTTTTCACACAAAAGAAAATACGAGTCAGGAACAAGTCTGTACTCTTTTGGATTAATCTTACTGAAAAACTTCATATTTAATAGTTGTAATTTTTCCAGTTCCAGTTCTTTGTAACTGTTGCACCCTTGTGGTAGCTAAATAAACAGCTTCATAATTAGAAAAGAATATAATATGCAAAAATAGAATATATTGATATTTAGATATAATTTGATATCTATAATATTGGTTGCTTTGGTGAAACTATTTATCTGTCTTTTTCTATTTTCTATTAATTATAAGCTTCAGTGAAATAGTATCACAGTTGATTATAGATAAACATTATTTGGATATTATTTCTGTTGACATTGGTGCATCATAATATACACACAAAAATCTATTATAGTCTAGTCTTTTGTTGCCATACAGATTTAGTTTTTGTGTCTATAAACCACAGAGACAAAACAGTAGTTTTGGCAATAAGTATCTAAAATAAAAGTGAAAGATTTAGACATTTTAAGGTATTAAAATATGACTCAATGATAGGCTATTTTATGGGCATTAATTTAGGTTATGATATTAGTTATATTACCATAAAAATTTAATTAATATTATATGTCCCAAAACTGGTATACTATATTTTTATGACTATTATTTTTCATAGGAGCTTATGGAAGCCTCGAAAATGTGCTGAAAATTTTTGTTCTGTTAACTTAAAATGACACACAGTCACTTTATCATGTTCAGTACACTTATGTACTTAATGTAAAATTGGAAGTTTACTAATTCAATTTGTGTTAGGACTGCATTAATCATTTTGAATTTTAATATATTTTTTAGTTCCAGGAGTATTTCAATTTCAATTTTATTTGTATAGCGCATTTACAACAGCCCCCACACTGACCAAAGTGCTTGTGGCAGGGGAGGTGTGGTTTAGCGAGGTCTGCGACGGGAGAGAGAGTGAAGAGATCAGCGGTGGTAAGTGAGTTAAGTGAGAGACAAGTGACACCTGCTTCTCATTGCAGTGATTGGCGTGGGGAAGCAGTATTTAAGCCAGCTGTTAACCGGAGACAACGAGAGACCTGAGGACTCGTGGGAGGAAGCGGCCGACAGAAAGCGAGAAGCACCTGAAAGTATCAAAGTGAATGTTTTGATTTATGCGCATGTGGCGCGACTTTGTTTTCCGTCCTTTTATTTTTGAATATAATAAAGTTCCCACGAGCCTCAGTACGCCGACCCTGGTCTCCTTCCTTCTCTGCCATACGAACATTACTACAGTGCTTTACGGAAGAGCAAGAATATTACGCATACATGGAAAATAGACCAGAGAAAAATGTAAAACCACCCATTTAAAATTTGAGATATTTCAGTAGTCAATACACTAAGGAAAATAAAAAAAGTTTTTAGCAAGGACTTAAAAATAGACAAGGAAGGCGCCAGTCTAATCTCTAAAGGCAGGGTATTCCAGAGTCGTGGCCTTGCCACCGCAAATGCACGCTACCCTCGACGCTTTAGTCTAACGTGAGGGACCACCAACAAAGCCTGGTCACAGGATCGTAGGCTTCTAGATGGAGTAAAAGGATGAAGAAGTTCAGATAAATAGACAGAAGCTTTGTTATGAAGGGATTTATAATCGAAGAGGAGAATTTTAAAATCTGTTCTCTGAAAAATCGGCAACCAGCGAAGGGATCTAAGAATTGGAATGATGTGTTCATGTTTAAACAGTTTAAAATAAGTCTGGCTGCAGCATTTTGGACAAGTCACGCAATTTGAGATTTGATGAAACAAATGCATGAACAGCCATTTCTAGAGTTTTTGGAGTGAGAATGTTTTTAATTTTAGACAGTAAACGAAGCTGATAGACACTGGATCCAATAACAGAGGAGATATGTCTATCAAATTTTAAATGCTGGTCAATAATAATACCTAGGTTCTGCACCCGTGAGGATCTAAAAACAGATAAACTTTTTATCTCATGGCTTACACACTGAGAGTTCTCATTAAGACAGAGAAAAATTACCTCTGTCTTGTCCTCGTTTAAGAAGAGGAAATTAAGGGCTAGCCAAAATTTAACCACCTCTAAACATTGGAGAAGAGAAGAGATCGCAGTGAAGTTGTTTTTCTTGACTGGAGGATAGATTTGAGTGTCATCTGCGTAGAAATGAAGAGACACAATGTTTCCGTAGAATAGAGCCCAGAGGCAGCATGTACAGAGAGAAGAGAGAGGGAGCTAAAATAGAGCCTTGTGGAAGGCCACAGTTCAGAGGAGCAGGGGAAGAGAAAAAATTTCCCAGCTTCACTAAAAACTTTCTGTCAGATAAGGATGACTGAAACCATTTCAGAGCATTTGCTTTTAGACCTACACCCAAGACTGTAATCTAATAAGGAGGGGTTTATGGTATCAAAACCAGCCGATAAATCTAAAAGAATAAAAACCCCGGAATCAGTGGAGAGATAAATATAATTTAACACTCTTGAAACAGCGGGCTCAATGCTGTGAGGAGACTTCAAACCAGATTGAAAAACCTCATAAATAGAATTACTAGTCAGAAAGTGTTGAAATTGATTCAGCACAATTTTCTCTAAAACTTTTGAAATGAGAGGCAAAACAGAAATTGGACGAAAAAATTTAGGACAGTGGGGTCCAGTGATGGCTTCTTGAGCAGAGGAGTGAGTGTAGCGACTTTAAGGTCGGGAGGAACAGAGCCAGTTTAGAGTTTAAAAATTTGGGGTGAATGATATCACTAGAACAAAATGAGGGTTTAAGATTGTCAATCACCTCCTTCAATTCCTGGAGACTGATGGGTTCAAAAGCATGCAAAAATGCAGAGGCAGATGACATGATTGGAGAAATGGTTAAAGTTAAAGTGGGGCAGACACCAAGTCTTAAGTTAGTAATTTTGTCAATAAAATATCTCAAGAAGCTTTCACAGAGAGCATCAGAGGCAACAGGCAAGGTGTTAACAGAAGGATTGGTAACGGATTGAATAATTGAAAACAAAACCTTAGGTTTAGAGTGATTAGTTTCAATTAGGTTAGAAAAGTATGCAGCTTTTGAAGACTGAACATTTGAAGAGAGATATGCAGTCTGTCTTGTTTCTATTTACGTTCTGCCTTTCTACAGTTTTTTCATAGGAGACGGGTATCAGAGTTTTGCCATACTACAGATTTTGTTTTTTGTTTAAGAGGGGTAGTTACATTGGCTGCATTAAGCCAGGCAGAGTTCAAGAGGCTAAGATGTTGATCAGCAGCCAAATCAGATAACGGTTGATCCAAGTGCAATTGTGAGCAACATTCAGCAAAACACAAGTTGAAATTTGTGCTAAACTGTTGAGAGTAGAAACGAGAAAGGCTTACAGTTGTATTAGAAATATAAGAGAGCTCTGGAAGTATGCTTTCCATAAAGACTGAATTGGGAGAATAGATGTTGAAGTTAAATGTTAGCTATGCAAGATGAGAAGATACTTGAAATTCTTGTACTTTTAAAATATTGCATTTGCAGTGATTAACTGTGATTCAGACATTAAGGACTTTGTCGTTGGTAACAGTTGCTGTTTTTTAGTTGTTTGTTCTTACTGACCATCGACTTCATCAGATGAGACACGATCTATATGAGGAGAAGAGGAAAGACATCACCAATGCCCCTGACCATAAGAGAGTCAACATTCTGGTGCCTTTTGACACGAACGGTACCCTGATAACATGTGGGACTTTTAAAGATGGATATTGTGAAGTTCTTGATATAAATTACATTACAGATAGTATTCATTATGAAAGTAATAATATATTGGAAGGATTGAGACAGAATGAGAAATCTGTTGCCTTCATAGCCGGAAGGAACCTTTTATTTGGGAAAATGGATGAAGATGCACAACTTCAAGATTTTCTGTTTGTGGAGAATCTCAGAGGTGGGATTTTCTCAAGAATAGCGGAAGGATCAGATGCCATAATTCAGAGCACAGTGAGAGATGTGGAGTTTGATGATGGATTTCAGAGAGTTTCGCCCTCAGAATCGTATTTATTACTTACGGAGCCCGGCACGTCACCTGTAGGAGAAAAAAAATCAATCCGTGGCGACGGTTTTGCAATCCGTCCCCTCAATTTATAAACCGTACTCACGAATTCATAAACTGTGCCCTCGGTTTAACGAACCGTGCCCACGAATTTCCAATCGTGCCGCTCAGATTTTGTAAACCGTACCCTCGGTTTTTGAATCTGTACCCATAAATTCATAATCCGTGCGCACGGTTTTGCAATCCGTTCCCACAGATTTGTAAACCGTACTCACGGATTCATGCAGCAAGCTCCTACGTGTTAACATACAGTTTTATTGAATATTATTATGTGGAATAGGTTTACAGCAAAGTGTCTTAAGTGATTCTCTATCAAGTGTAGTACGAGGTGGAATACAAAGATTTAATAAGAAAGATGTGCATTAAAATCTTGTTCAATTGGTGATAATCTTATAATAGCACTTGATTATTAATGTACAATAAACCTGGCATTGTGACTGACTCTGTAGTATTTTTTTCCTCTTTTGTAAGTTGTTTTTGATAAAAGATTTAATTTGTAGGCTAAATGAATGAGTACAAGACAGTAAAAATGTTTGTCATAAAATAATTCATGAATTGCTTTCTTTTTAAATAACCTTTGACAGTTTTGGAAATGCTTGTATACAATTCTTTCTTTACATGAAGACTTATTTTTGTGATTTTATTATACTAAGCTCCACCCACCCCACCTGCCGGAGTTAGATGCATGCTGTTGAAGCTTAACGCAAGCTAAAAGCTAAAAGCAAAAAGCAGGCATGACTAATAGCAGAAGCATAGCTAAAACTAAAAGCAAGATTTTATGGTGTCCTAAGTATTTAAACTGGCCTGTTGGCCACACCTCAAATGTTGTCTTGACCAATCAGATATTGTCTTGGCTCGGGGGTATCATAAATCATATGTTATCTTATCAAGCATGTGGTCCAAATTTTCCCGCTCTTGCAGGGTATAATTTTGGATATGATTCCTATAACAAGAATATGATACATTTGACAAATAACTGATGGTCAGGACTGTTTCAAGCTAACAGATTCAAACACATACATATGAAACATGAATATGTATCCTTAAGCTATCCAATAGTTATTAAAATACATACACAATAAGTGATTAAAAACATGATAGTCAAATGTGTGGGTTACATATAAATGAATATGGAGTGAAGCGATGGACTGATATTCATTTATAAGTCTTTTTGAGTTAATTTTGGTCCATATATATGTAGAAAAGACAGTTTCTGTGTCATTATCTGACAAAGATTTCTGTGGATACCAGAGGTTCAAAGGCCCCTCTTAGGAATTTCAGTCTGGTTCTGCTAGGTGGGGGAAGTGTTTAAGGATATTGTGTATAACTCTCATGGGTTTACATGTGATGTCCGGCGTTGCATCTCAATTACTTGCCCCAAATTTGACAATCTCTTCTCTGTGGCGGTGCAGCTTTTGTCGGACCTTGTAACAGGGCACATAGAGTCAGGACACAGCTCAGACAGGTGAACAGAAGACACTGAAGCACTGTGGTGAGAGTGGCTTTGTAGCTGATGTGATTAGTGAATGCAGGTGTGGGTTATCAGTAATCTGGTGACAGGGATCGGGTGTGAGTGGGAACAGATGTCTGTGATGATTCACTGACAGTAAGTAAATCACAGTGCTCACTGAATAGGAAAAACAGACTGAATATTGCATTAAATCCAAAATAATTAGTATATTAGTAAATAGCAAATCATGCTCTCCCAGTCTTTTTTTATTCTTCAGATTTTTGCTGTGAGAAACCGGAATTGTTTCTATTACTACTTCATACTTGACCAAATGATTTCTGTGGACTGAGGCAGAAATTGTTTGTATTTTCACTCATTCTGTGAAGACAAGAATTCCCAAAGCTGATCTGAAAATATAATGAAAAAAAAAGTTTTGCTCTTAAAGTATCTCATAAACTTGACTAAGAATTAGCAGCATTTAATAAAGTCAAACTACAGACTTCTCCTTCTCATTATCTATTGAGATTGAACATTATGTATCTTAACATTTGAATAACCATATGAAAGAAAATAAAACATACATTTAATTTTCAAAAAATCCATAATGGGGCACTTTAATAATTATAATTAGTAGTACAGTAGTATACTACTATTGATAAAATGTGTTGTAAAAATAATATATATATATATATATATATATATATATATATATATATACAAATACATATATATACATATACATATATATACACACACACACACACAGACAGACAGACACACAGTAGTCAACATTTGATGTGGATGAAAAGAGTTCAAATTTAACCTAAAACCAAAATGAGTTCTTGTCTTAGGACAACTTTCATGAACTCTTTTGATCCACATCAAATGTTGACTACCATACACACACATACACACACACACACACACACATGCATGTATAAAGTATAATTATGATTGTGGTAATTTTTTTCTCAAATGGGGAAACAAAATCTTCGGCCTCTTGTAAAGTCATATTAATTTAAAACAGGGACATAATGAAAACACAATATCCCAATTCTATGAAGTTGCAAACACAATCACGACACTTACTTTGGAGTCCATCTGAGAGAGCAGATGTTTACATGCATCCTAAAGAGTAGAGAAAGAGATGTTCATGTACTTACTGAGTTCACTTCAGTCAACACAATGAGTTTAACTATCAACAATGAATTGATAATTTATAAAGTTATGCTATTTCCTAATTCACATATACTGAAACACTGGATTATAGGTTAGATGGCATCTCACCTTTATGTTTGACTGTGGTCCGGGTCCAAGTGTCCAATCACAACGCTTAGAGGAAGAGGACCAGTGACATCCAGATGATACACACTGAACACACCTGCATTTAATTCATGTTTTTAATATCATTGAAACAAAAGTTCAAATAAGTATTTTAAACTATTTTAGACTGTGATGTTCTCACTGTGTATAAGAAGCATTTGTTGAATGATCTGTGATACTGGAGCAGTTCCTCAGTGTCAGCATCTCTGTGATCTTCTGATCCTCAACAGTAACAGTAGCAGAGACTTTTAGACCTGAACAGATTACCAACAAATGTTTCTGATTATAACAATCATATTCTGACTAGACAAATGCACTGTATGTTAGTAAATATGCAACTTCTTTGAAGGAGAACCAACCTCCAGTATAGAGCATCTGGTCAGAAAAACTACAGGAGCAGTTTGGGAAGACTGCAGACAGATCAGAGCCAGCACACAGGTTTACACTTTCTTTAGTGAAGGCACATGAGAAGGCAGGATTTCCTGTGCTCTCCAGACTCAGGGAGAGATATAGAGTAATCTGTGTAGAAGAGGACAATGGTTGGTAAAAAGTAATCTTGTAAGTGAAAATAATAATAATAATAATAATTGTTTTAGATATTGATGTCTGCCTTTCTTGAATAATTCTCTGTCATCTGAAAAGAAAACAGCTGTGTCTCAAGAGAGTTTTTTGGGATGGACACCCATGAAGTATTTGAGCATTCATCTTGAGTAGAACATCTAGATAAAAAAAGCAACAACAAAAATATCACAACAGAACTGTTTGCACACTGCTCATCATGTTTATGGATGATGAGAAGTAACATGTCGTTGTAAAATTAGGCACATTTAATATACTGTAGATGCAGTCTAGAGCAGACGTGTGATGTGTGAAAAATCACACGTGATAAAGGCAGGCTGACCTGTGAGTGTTCACACACCAGCCACAGACAGGATCTCGAGCAGCTCTGCAGTCTTTCAGAGTGCTGTATTTAGCACACTGAATAACGGACACTCTTCTTAGCTAAAACCGAAAACATGAACAGAAAGAGACAGGAATGATGATTTAATCTAACACACAGTAAAGTATCTGATATACTGACTGATATAATAACTTTTGGATTGCTTAATTTAGTGGTTTCTAACTGTGGGGCATGGGAGAACTGCCCTTTTCTCAAATAAAAAAAATTATCTTGGATTAAAGTTTTGGACAAAAGTATGCCTATACAGTAGGTCAAACTATTCGTTTCCTATTGGAAATGAAAAGCAGTTTCATTTTTTAATTCTTCAGTTTAAAACAACGATTACCCTCGCACACCTGTATGTGATCGATAGATGTGAGGATAAATGACCAAAAAAAGGTAAAAAAACATAAAAGCAAAATTTAATGAATCTTGCAAACTATTAGTACTTGCAAACATATCAAATACTTCCCTAGCACACCGGTATATATATTTTGACGTTTTTTAAATGCACCAGCTTTCTAAATCTCACCTGTTTCTTCAGAGCAATGTAGATGTGTTTGAAATCTACTGGATCAAAGTGCATTTTGGTAAACACTGCTCGTTCATCATCAGATTTGAACAGCACTGTTGGACAGACTTGTCTGAATTTCTCATCCAAAACAAGCTAGAAAAACAAACAAAAATACATGTCATGAATTATGACTCCAGTAGCCTAATTAAAATGCAGAATGAAACAAACAAAAAAAAGCTTACAGCTATGTGTGTAAATGAAAATCAATAAAATCAAGGAAAACATTATACAACTAAAAGAAATTCTTCATATAAACGAAGGCTTTGTCTGTGCACTATTTTAAATCAGAGGAAACCATTTGAATTACTATCCAAAAAATATAATAAATAATTTGGATTGTATAATTTACAAATTTGAAGCAAAAACAGAATGGTCCGATTTTAGCTTTGTGAATGAGATGCAAATGTCAATCTCTGACAGCAGGTGCCCCCAATAGAACTCCAGGTATTTAAAGGCTGCTGCCCCTTTAAGACAGAGTGCACGGGTCCAATATAAAATTAATCATGCACAGTTGATTTATTTCTCCACTGTATACGTTCACTTAAGACATCGATTGTGTTTACGAGAATAGTTGCAGAGACAATTATTTAAAGATAATGTACGAAAGACGAATCAGTATTGTGTACGTGCATTGTCTGAAACGCTGCTATCAACACGTGCCTTGAATGAGTGTGCGCAAGCTCCGAATTCACGCGAACGGTTAAAACGCTTGAATGATTAAATCGGCAATACTTAGAAACTAGTGCTAACGATTAACCCGTTTCCCCTCTACAAGCGAGTGAGCAACGTGAATTAAAGGTCCCGTTTTTCGTGCTTTTTTTAAGCTTTGATTGTGTTTACAGTGTGCAATATAACATGTGTTCATGTTTCGTGTGTAAAAAAACACAGTATTTTTCACACAATTCACCTATCTGTATACCGCGGTTTTCACTGTCACAAAAACGGGCTGATGACTTCCTTGTTCTATAAAGTCCCTCCTTCAGAAATACGTACTGTAACGAGTTCTGATTGGGCCAGCGGTTCCTGTGTTGTGATTCGACACCAGATGAGCACACGCTGCCCTCCTGTAAACGCGATTGGGCTAGTTTTGAGAAGCAAGTGGGCAGGAGCATGTGCTGAAGATGTACTTATAATCACAGGAGCATTTTTACTGACGAGATGCGCATGAAAATCGCATTCGATTTTTTTGCACAGCCCTAACATCTAGTTAACAAAGCTAAACAGCATTGCCCTTTGTGTAATAAGTTACAGAAACTGTTAAACGCACCAACTTTATAATGAGCTACACTTACTTTTTGTGGTCCATAAACAACAGCTTCTCCAGACAAAGAGGGAACTGCTCCATCTTTCAAGATTAATCTTTGTGAGAATCCGGCATTACACTGATTGAGATTGAGAAAGCTGTCCTCAGCAAAATGTGCTGCACATAGTTTTACATGTGGATTATAATTTTCGGGAACTGAGTTAAACATAAATTGTAACTGTAACACCGGAATCACACCACTTACAGTGCCACCGGACCAGTTCTAGGTTCTAAGGACTGGGGAGCAAAAAAATAAATAATAATAATTACACCAGAGACCGTTGCTTTAAATACAAAAGGCTGGCAATTTACTGAATGCAAAATTCACATTGAATATACAGTAAACAAACAAACAAAACAAAAAAAATACCCTGCAGATTCTTTGTATTTAGGTAAGTATTATAAATGAAAAGGTATTTCACTTTCTTTTTGTTCTTTAGTTCACCTAAGTTATTTTAATCAGGCTAATCTTAGTTTGAGAAGTCTTTTCCTAGGTTAAACTTATTTTAGAATTCCTATTTTTTTCCTGAGTTAACTCTTTTCCCCCTTTCTTTTACAGGTAAGAAAATACCTTCAGTTTACACAACCAAATCAAAGTGGACCACAAGCATTTCAAATCACATTCAAACATATGAACTCAACATGAAAATAAAAGTATGACACTTTAACATAAGTTCAATTCCAAATGTGAGTTCAATTATTCAGTTCAATGAAAAGTTTCAGTTCGATTCAGTCCAAAAATAATAGTTCAATCGGTTTCCAGTTCAATTCAAAACCAATTCCTGATTCTCCTACCACTCTGGCACCGAGCTACCATACACAGGAGATTTCCTCACTGATGCAATGGAGAAGATGAGTTGAAAGTCTGGGTCTGGCTCGCCATCTTGAATCCCGTCTGTGCATGTGCACGCCTGCACACTGCAGACCAATCTTCGCTCCGACCAAGCTTCAAACCAAGCAGAAAAACCTGACCTGTGTAACAGGTCATAAACACAATAAATCTCTTTTTAAATCCTCAAATAATACAAATGAATGTTTCAGTCTCTGAGTTGTAACGTTACTGCTATGGTGCTTTTTCACCTCAAAAATGGTACTGCGGTCAAGCCAGCCGCCAAGTAGAAAAGCACGGTCAATCTAGCCGCCACGTTATTTCTAGGGTTGCGTATAAACTGCGTATTACGGTAATACCGATCTGAATGCAGTGCTCTTCCAGCAAACGCTACTTTTTTTATGCTGAATACCAAAATAAAAACCCTCTAATACTCATATTACAAAATAAGAACAATAATATATGCTTACATTCAAAAATAAAAGTTATAGATTGCACAGGCCACTATCACCTCAGATTGAGAGTACACCTTGCCACAATGTCAGCTGCATCGTTTCAGGACTGTCTGATGTGTAATTACAGAATAAGAGCCCCCCAAATATCATAAATAAGCTGCTGCATCTCTCCTTTTAAAAATGTATATTTAACCCTTTCATGCATGAATTATGATAACCTCAGTCAGGATTTTTTCCCTATGTGTTTTTATTGCTCTTAGGGCATGAAAAACAAGAATTGATTTTTATTTTATTTTTTTTACAAATTTTTCAAAGAGATCTTCAGATGTCCACTTGAGTGGACAGCATGCGGATGGTTTAAACTGAAGATATACTGTATTAAATATAAGACAATAATCAAACAGATAAAGTATGTGAATTTAACAAACTAATCAATGCAATTATATCAAATAATGTGAAAACTATAAAATATATGCAAAAAATATAAATGCAAAATATTTCAATGGCTTCATACAACTTCATACAAGTTGCACTTCGCGTATCTATGATATCAGAACATGAGGACGTGATTCCATCAGAATTTTCTACAGCCTGTCAAGGTACAACTGTGGAAACCACTCAGATGCTCCCTCCAGTGCACCAGAGTATGGAGATTTACCCTTATTAGCTGATAATTATGATTATGTTCAAGATGGACATGCACATTTATATCATAGCCCTCCTCTGAGAAAACCTAGCGATACGTTTTTTCAATCTCATCTGAAATTATCAGTGTTGGGGGTAACGCCTAACAAGTAACATGCATAACCCATTCAGATTACTTTTTTGATGTTACAAGTAAAGTAATGTGTTACAAGTAACATGCATTACCTTATCAGATTACTTTTTGATCTAACAAGTAAGTAACTACAAGTAATGTGCATTACCTAATCAGATTACTTTTAGATGTAACGAGTAAAGAAACGCATTACAAGTAACATGCATTACGTAATCAGATTACTTTTTGATGTTATGAGTAAAAAAACGCATTACAATAACGCACATTACATAATCAGATTACTTTTTGATGTTATGAGAAAGGAAACGCATTACAAGTAACATGCATTATGTAATCAGATTACTTTTTGATGTTATGAGTAAAGAAACGCATTAAAAGTAACATGCATTACGTAATCAGATTACTTTTTGATGTTATTAGTAAAAAACGCATTACAATAACATGCATTATAAAATCAGATTACTTTTTGATCTAACAAGTAAAGTAATGCATTACAAGTGTCATACATTATGTAATCACATGACTTTTTTCGATGTCAATGAAAATTACATTCTAATAATACAAATACATTTATTTACAGTAGAAAAAGTCAATGCATATAAAGTTTTTAAGTTTTAAATTTCAAAAACAATATTCACATTATAATTATGAATTGTAGCTGAAATATAGCCATTGCATGCATGACGTCCACTACAGTGGACATGTGATTAATCAGAGTTTTCTCTCAATCTAAAATCAAAACTTGGAAAATTTTACTGTGATATGACTCATTAGATATTGCTTTATGCTGAAATATTTTTTTTACCTACAAGAGTCTCCTAGGATAGAAGGAATGGGTGGATATTCTGGAGCAACTTGGCATGTCTGACTGACCCTTGGCCATCTTGGTTTGGAGGGGGAAAAATCAAAACACAAAAGCTTGCCACTTGGTTACAATTTATAGGATGATGCACCAGGGTCCAATGAAGAGATTGATGTGCAACTTTGCCATAAAAACCCGTGCAAATTCAAGAAAATGCTTTTTTAATAGCTGTCCACTGTAGTGACCACTATGCGTGAAAGGGTTAAAAACGTTATAGATTGCACAGGCCACTTTCACCTCAGATTGAGAGTACACTTTACCACAATGTCAGCTGCATCGTTTCAGGACTGTCTGATGTGTAATTACAGAATAAGAGCCCCCCAAATATCATAAATGAGATGCTGCATCTCTTCATTCAAAAATCTATAAAAATAAAAGTTATAGATTGCACAGACGACTTTCAACTCAGATTGAGAGTACACCTTGCCACAATGTCAGCTGCATCGTTTCAGAACAGTCTGATGCGGAATTACAAAATAGGAGCCACCCAAATCTCAAAAATAAGCTGCTGCATCTCTACTTTCAAAAATGTATATTAAAAAAAGTTATTGATTGCACAGGCCACTTTCACCTCATATTGACAGTACACCTGCCACAATGTCAGCTGCATCGTTTCAGGACAGTCTGATGTGGAATTGCAAAATAAGAGCCTCCCAAATCTCATAAACAAGCTGCTGCATCTCTACTTTCAAAAATCTATAAAAATAAAAGTTAAAGATTGCACAGATCACTTTCACCTTAGATTTAGAGTACACCTTGTCACAATGTCAGCTGCATCGTTTCAGGACAGTCTGATGTGGAATTGCAAAATAAGAGCCTCCCAAATCTCATAAACAAGATGCTGCATCTCTACTTTCAAAAATCTATAAAAATAAAAGTTATAGATTGCACAGACCACTTTCACCTCAGATTGACAGTACACCTTGCCAAAATGTCAACTGCATCGTTTCAGGACAGTCTGATGTGTAATTACAAAATAAGAGCCTCCCAAATCTCAAAAATAATCTGCTGCATCACTACTTTCAAAAATGTATAAAAATAAAAGTTATAGATTGCACAGACCACTTTCACCTCAGATTGAGAGTACACCTTGCCACAATGTCAACTGCATCGTTTTAGGACAGTCTGATGTGTAATTACAAAATAAAAGCCTCCCAAATCTAAAGAAAAATCTGCTGCATCTCTTACTTTCAAAAATGTATATTAAAAAAAGTTATAGATTGCACAAGCCACTTTCACCTCAGATTGACAGTACATCTTGCCACAATGTCAGCTGCATCGTTTCAGTACAGTCTGATTTGGAATTACAAAATAAGAGCCTCCCAAATCTCATAAACAAGCTGCTGCATCTCTACATTCAAAAATCTATAAAAATAAAAGTTATAGATTGCACAGACCACTTTCACCTCAGATTGAGAGTACACTTTACCACAATGTCAGCTGCATCGTTTCAGGACTGTCTGATGTGTAATTACAGAATAAGAGCCCCTCAAATATCATAAATGAGATGCTGCATCTCTACATTCAAAAATCTATAAAAATAAAAAAGTTATAGATTGCACAGACGACTTTCACCTCAGATTGAGAGTACACCATGCCACAATGTCAGCTTCATCGTTTCAGAACAGTCTGATGCGGAATTACAAAATAGGAGCCATCCAAATCTAAAAAATAAGCTGCTGCATCTCTACTTTCAAAAATGTATATTAAAAAAAGTTATTGATTGCACAGGCCACTTTCACCTCATATTGACAGTACACCTTGCCACAATGTCAGCTGCATCGTTTCAGGACAGTCTGATGTGGAATTACAAAATAAGAGCCTCCCAAATCCCATAAACATGCTGCTGCATCTCTACTTTAAAAAATGTATATTAATAAAAGTTATAGATTGCACAGGCCACTTTCACTTCGGATTGAGAGTACACCTTGCCACAATGTCAGCTGCTTTGTTTCAGGACAGTCTGATGTGTAATTACAAAATAAATGCCTCCCAAATCTCAAAAATAAGCTGCTGCATCTCTATATTCAAAAAATGTATATTAAAAAAAGTTATAGATTGCACAGACCACTTTCTCCTCAGATTGAGAGTACACCTTACCACAGTGTCAGCTGCATCGTTTCAGGACTGTCTGATGTGTAATTACAAAATAAGAGCCCCCCAAATCTCATAAATATGCTGCTGCATCTCTACTTTCAAAAATATATAAAAATAAAAGTTATAGATTGCACAGACCACTTTCACCTCAGATTGACAGTACACCTTACACACTTTTAGCTGCATTGTTTCAGTACTGTCTGATATGTAATTACAAAATAAGAGCCTCCCAAATCTCAAAAATAAACTGCTGCATCTCTACTTTCAAAAATGTATATTAAAAAAGTTATAGATTGCGCAGGCCACTTTCACTTCGGATTGAAAGTACACCTTGCCACAGTGTCAGCTGTGTCGTTTCAGGACTGTTTAATGTGGAATTACAAAAAAGAGCCCCCTAACATTTATATACAGGTGCATCTCAATCAATTAGAATGATGTGTGAAAGTTTATCTTTTTTAGTAATTCAACTCAGATTGTGAAACTCAGGTATTAAATGAATTAAATGCACACAGAATGATGTAGTTTACATCTTGTCTTCTTTTAATTGTGATGATTTTAATTGTGATGAACAAAAACACACTGTGACGAGTGGGGCAGGGCCAAAGCCATGAGATCGAAGCCGGTGAAGTTAATGAGAATGAGAACACCTGCACCACGTACCGGTCTCGAGTCCCACGGAAGAGCTCCGGACGGATAATTGGAGGAGTACAACATTGAAGGACGAGAGAGGACCAGGCCTGGGTTTTATTTTTTGTTTTGTTTGTGCGAGACAGTCGTTCGTGAGGGCGGTGGGCTGGAGTGAGTTGCCGGGCGGATGGACGAGCTTGCTGCTGGCCGCCTGGGATGTGGAGTGAAGGCTGCTGTCCTTGAGGGAGCGGAGGAGTCGCCATCATTGGCCTGGTAGCAGGAGCCTGCTGCCATCCGCCATGACTGGGGAGGAGCAGGGAATGGGGGAGTCCTGCCAGCTACCAGGAGCCGTCATCGTCCACTGGGCTATCCAGTGCCGCCACAAGGCACGGTGAAAGAGTTCACCCAGCTTGTGAAGGGCTGAGCTGCGGTGTGTTTGGGAAACAGAACAGTTTATTTATTTTTTCCTCTCTCCCCTCTCTCATTTCTGTCTCTCCTCATCCTTCCGTCTCCTTTTCTCTCGCCTCATCTGTCTGTTCTTCCCAATCGGTGGGGGGGGGGGGGGTGTTTAGGGGACATCAGTCTCGTGAGTACACTTGTGGACTACTGTTGCTCTGTTTTGTTTATTTAATTATTACAGTTTTATTTGAATGTTCACCGGTTTCCACCTCCTCCTTCCCGACTTACGAATGTTCTTACACCCATCAATTCACTCTGCCAACAAATTATTACACACATTGCCAAAGAAGATGGCTGTTCACATAGTGCTGTATCCAAGCATGTAAACAGAAAGCTGAGGGGAAGGAAAAAAGTGTGGAAGAAAAAAATGCACAACCAACCGAGAGAACCGCAGCCTTATGACGATTGTTAAGCAAAATAGATTCAGAATCAGAATCAGCTTGCTTGCGCATACAAGGAATTTGTTTTAGTGACATAAGCTTCCAGTACACAGAGACAAAAAAATAAAAAATAAAATTCGGGAAATAAATAAGTGTATAAACAATTGTGCTATAAATGATAATGGAATAGGATAGAATAAGATGCAGGGATGTACTAGGGTGGAGGGGTAACAAATAAATATAAGGATATTGCACATTTCTATTGCATAAGCATAAGTGGGGAACATTTAACTGTTCATGAGGTAGATTGCGTGGGGGAAGAAACTGTTCTTGTGCCTGACTGTTCTGGTATTTGCGGCTCTGAGGCGCCGGCCAGATGGCAAAAGTTTAAAGATAGGGTAACTTGGATGTGAGGGATCCAGAGTGATTTTCTGAGCCCTTTTCCTCACTCTGGATGTATACAGTTCTTGAAGGGTGGGCAGGGGAGCACCAATAATCCTTTCAGCAGTCCGAACTGTTCTCTCTAGTCTTCTGATGTCTGATTTTGTTGCTGAACCAAACCAGACAGTTATTGAAGTACACAGGACAGACTCAATGACGTCTGAGTAGAACTGTTTCAGCAGCTCCTGTGGCAGGTTAAACTTCCTCAGCTGGCGAAGAAAGTACAACCTTTGTTGGGGCTTTTTCACAATGTGATTGTCCCACTTCAGGTCCTGGGAGATGGTGGTTCCCAGGAATCTGAATGACTCCACTGCAGACACAGTGCTGTTCATGATGGTGAGTGGGGGAAGTGCAGGGGGGTTTCTCCAAAAGTCCACGATCATCTCCACTGTTTAAAACGTGTTCAGCTCCTGGTTGTTAAGACTGCACCAGACAGCCAGCTGCTCAACCTCTTTTCTGTAAGCAGACTCGTCACCGTCCTGGATGAGGCCGATGACTGTAGTGTCGTCTGCAAACTTCAGGAGCTTGACAGAGGGGTCTTTAGAGTTGCAATAGTTGGTGAACAGGGAGAAGAGCAGAGGGGAGAGAACACATCCCTGAGGGGCACCAGTGATCCAATATATTACTGTCTCTGGTGGGACATGTAACATGCTGTCTGTATTTTGGCAGTTCATGGGAGAGATTGGCTTTATTAAAGTCCCCAAGAATGATTAAAACAGAGTCTGGGTGTTGTTGTTCTGTCTCTGTGATCTTATCAGCGAGTTTCTGTAAAGCCAGACCTACGTGCGCTTGTGGAGGGATGTAAACATTCACCAGAATGAACGAGTGAAACTCCCGCGGCGAATAGAATGGCTTGCAGTTGAAAAACTGCATTTCTAGATCTGGACAGCACATCTTCTTTAATACAGTTACATCTGTACACCAGCGTTCATTGATGTAAAAGCATGTCCCGCCACCGCGCGATTTTCCCGTTGATTCTGCGTCGCGATCCGCTCTAAACAGCTGAAAGTCCGGCAGATGGAGCACGCTGTCCGGTATGGCGTCATTCAGCCAGGTTTCCGTGAAACACAGAACAGCAGAGTGTGAGGAATCCTTATTTGTCCGAGAGAGCAGAAGGAGTTCGTCCGTTTTGTTGGGTAGAGAGCAGAGATTTGCCAGATGTATGCTAGGCAACGGCGTTCAAAATCCACGTTTCCTGAGTTTGACAAGCACTCCTGCTCGCTTTGATCAGCGCCGCTGCTCCTCCGATAACAATGTTCAGTAAAAAGTCTGAATAATTTAAATCCGGTAACAGATCTTGTGGTGTGTTCTGCCGAATGTTCATCAGTTCATCCCTGATGAAACGGATTGTGTTTGTTAAACAAAAAACAGGAAAAACGAACAAAAACAGTATAAATACTGGAGAGCCAAGCACTGAAGCAGCCGTGTGCGGCACCATCGAGTGACAGACTATGACAAGAATTCAAGAATTTGAGTGAACTTCACAGGGAATGGACTGAGGCTGGGGTCAAGGCATCAAGTGCCACCACACACAGACGTGTCAAGGAATTTGCTGAAACACGGACAAAGTCTTAGCCGGGCTAAGGAGAAGATGAAGTGGACTGTTGCCCAGTGGTTAAAAAGTCCTCTTTTCAGATGAGAGCAAGTTTTGTATTTCATTTGGAAACCAAGATCCTAGAGTTTAAAGTAAGGGTGGAGAAGCTTATACCCCAAGGTGATTGAAAACTGCTGGTGTTGATTCATTGTGTTTTTTTAAAACCAAAGACACTGCACCCATTTACCAAGAAATTTTGGAGCATTTCATGCTTCCTTGTGCTGACCAGCTTTTTGAAGATGCTGATTTCATTTTCCAGCAGGATTTGGCACCTGGCCACACTGCCAAAAGCACCAAATGTTGGTTAAATAGTGTTGGTCAAGTCACTTTTATTTATATAGTGCTTTAAACAAAAAAAGATTGTCAAAGCAACTGAACAACATTACTTAGGAAAACAGTGTGTCAATAATGTAAAAATGACAGTTAAAGGCAGTTCATCATTGAATTCAGTGATGTCATCATTCAGCTCAGTTCAGTTAATTTAGTAAATGAAGTGTCCCCAACTAAGCAAACCAGAGGTGACACCGGCAAGGAACCAAAACTTCATCAGTGACCGAATGGAGAAGAAACCTTGGGAGAACCCAGGCTCAGTCGGGGGGGGGGGCAGTTCTCCTCTGACCCGATGAAGCCAGCAGTTTAATTACAGGCTGCAGCAAGTCAGATTGTGCAGAAGAATCATCGGTTTCCTGTGGTCTTGTCCCAGTGGTCGTTGAAGACAAGGTCTTTACAGGGGATCTGTCTCTGTGGCTCATCTAGTTGATCTGGTCTCCGCTGTCTCGCAGGGCTGTAGAGGTCCTTTCTAGGTGCTAATCCTCCATTTGTCTGGATACTGACTGAATGCGGGTGACCCTCTGATCTGGATAAAGACTGGATCTGGTGGCTACAGTGACCTCAGAATAAGGGAGAAACAGACTAATATTAGCGTAGATGCCATTCAAATACTTAGGTGCTAAACCATTCAGAGCTTTATAAGTAATAAGCAAGATTTTAAAATGTATACAATGTTTGATAGGGAGCCAGTGCAGTGTTGACAGAACCGTGCTAATATGGTCATAGTTCCTGGTTCTATTAAGAACTCTAGCTGCTGCATTTAGCATCTAGGACTAGCTGAAGTTTGTTTATTAGGCATGCAGCACAACCACCCTATAAAGCATTACAATAATCTAACCTTGAGGTCATAAACGCATGGAGTAACATTTCTGCATTTGATATTGAGAGGATAGGCTGTAATTTAGATATATTTTTGAGATGGAAAAATGCAGATTTACAAATGATAGAAATGGGTTTTTTTAAAGAAAGAATTGCTATCAAATAGCAAACCTACGTTCCTAACGGATGACGAAGAATTAACAGAGCAGCAATCAAGTCTTAGTAAGCGTTATAGGCTATTACATGCAGAGTTTTTAGGTCCTATAATTAACACCACCTTTTTTAAATCGTCTATGCATTCCGTTTTTTTTTTAATTGGTATGTTTCGCCGGGCAGTGAAGAAATATAGAGCTGAGTATCATCAGCATAACAGTTAAAGCTAACACTGTGTTTTCTGATGATATCTTCTAAGGGTAACATGTAAAGCATTTAGAGTCATGGCCCTAGTACTGAGCCTTGATGTACTCCATACTGCACTTGTTATTCATATGATACCTCTTCATTCAATGCTACGAATTGATGGCGGTCATATAAGTACGATTTAAACCATGCTAATGCACTTCCATTAATGCCAAAAATGTTTTCTAGTCAATGCAAAAGAATGTTGTGGTCAATAGTGTCTTGCACTAAAATCCAATAGCACAAATAGAGAGATACAACCACAGAGATCGGTCTATAATTAAGTAGTTCTCAACTTTGGGATCAAGTTGTGGTTTTTTGATGAGAGGCTTAATAACAGCCAGTCTAAAGGTTTTGGAGACATACCCTTATGGCAATGAGGAATTAATAATAGTCACAAGAGGATCTATGACTTCTGGAAGCACCTCTTTTAGTAGCTAAGATTGAATAGGGTCTAACATATATGTTGTTGGTTTAGATGATTTAACAAGTTTATACAATTCTTCCTATCCTATAGTAGAGAATGACTGGAACTGTTCCTCAGGGGATCTATAGTGCACTGTCTGATGTGATACTGTAGCTGAAGGCTGCATTGTTACAATTTTATCTCTAATAGAATCGATCTTAGAAGTAAAGTAGTTCATAAAGTCATTACTGCTGTCATGTTGGGAAATGTCAACACAGTGTGCTTGACTTCCCAGCAAACTCACAAGACCTGAACCCCATAGAGAATCAATAGGATATTGCCAAGAGGAAAATGAGAAACCCAAAAAAAATGCTGCTAAGCTGAGGGCCACTGTCAAAGAAACCTGGGCTTCCATTCCACCTCAGCAGTGCCACAAACTGATCACCTCGATGCCACGCCGAATTAAGGCAGTAATTAAAGCAAAAGGAGCCCCTACCATTTATTGAGTACATGTACAGTAAAGGAAAATTAAGAAGACCAACCATTCACAATTTTTCTTTTTATTGTTCTTAAGTATAATAACTTGTTGAGATTCATCACAATTAAAAGGACCAAAGACTTAAACTACTTCAGTCTGTGTGCATTGAATTTAATTACAATACACAAGTTTAACAATTAGAGTTGAATTACTGAAATAAATGAACTTTTCCATGACATTCTAATTTACTGAGATTCACCTTTATATGAAAGTTAGGGGGGGGGGGGTTGGCTTTTATTTTGTAATACCACATCAGACAGTCCTGATGTGACACATCTGACAATGTGGGAAGGTATACTCTCAATCTGAGGTTGAGCTAGTCTGTGCAATCTAGAACGTTTATTTTTATTGATTTTTGAAAGTAGAGATGCAGCAGCATATTTATGAGATTTAGGAGGCTCTTATTTCGTAATTCCACATCAGATAGTCCTGAAACAATGCAGCTGACATTGTGGCAAGGTGTACTCTCAATCTGAGGTGAAAGTGGTCTGTGCAATCTATAACTTTTATTTTTATAGATTTTTGAATGTAGGGATGCAGCATCTCATTTATGATATTTGGGGGGCTCTTATTCTGTAATTACACATCAGACTGTCCTGAAACGATGCAGCTGACATTGTGGTAAGGTGTATTCTCAATCTGAGGTGAAAGTGGTCTGTGCAATCTATAACTTTTAATTTTATAAATTTTTGAAAGTAAAGATGCAGCAGCTTGTTTATGAGATTTGGAAGGCTCTTATTTTGTAATTCCAAATCAGACTGTCCTGAAACGATGCAGGTGACATTGTGGCAAGGTGTACTCTCAATCTGAGGTGAAAGTGGTCTGTGCAATCTATAACTTTTATTTTTATAGATTTTTGAATGTAGAGATGCAGCAGCTTGTTCATGAGATTTCGGAGGTTCTTATTTTGTAATTCCACATCAGACTGTCCTGAAACGATGCAGCTGACATTGTGGCTAGGTGTACTCTCAATCTGTGGTGAAAACGTTCTGTGCAATCTATAACTTATTTTTATAGATTTTTGAAAGTCGAGATGCAGCAGCTTGTTTATGAGATTTGGGAGGCTCTTATTTTGTAATTACACATCAGACTGTCCTGAAACGATGCAGCTGACATTGTGGCTAGGTGTACTCTCAATCTGAGGTGGAAGTCGTCTGTGCAATCTATAACTTTTATTTTTATAGTTTTTTGAATGTAGAGATGCAGCATCTCATTTATGATATTTGGGGGGCTCTTATTCTCTATGTACACATCAGACAGTCCTGAAACGATGCAGCTGACATTGTGGCAAGGTGTACTCTCAATCTGAGGTAAAAGTGGTCTGTGCAATCTATAACTTTTATTTTCATAGATTTTTGAAAGTAGAGATGCAGCAGCTTGTTTATGAGATTTGGGAGGCTCTTATTTTGCAATTCCACATCAGACTGTCCTGAAAAGATGCAGCTGACATTGTGGCAAGGTGTACTCTCAATCTGAGGTGAAAGTGGTCTGTGCAATCTATAACTTTTATTTTTATAGATTTTTGAAAGTAGAGATGCAGCAGCTTGTTTATGAGATTTGGGAGGCTCTTATTTTGTAATTGCACATCTGACAGTCCTGAAACGATGCAGCTGACATTGTGGTAAGGTGTACTCTCAATCTGAGGTGAAAGTGGTCTGTGCAATCTATAACTTTTATTTTTATAGATTTTTGAATGTAGAGATGCAGCATCTCATTTATGATATTTGGGGGGCTCTTATTCTGTAATTACACATCAGACTGTCCTGAAACGATGCAGCTGACATTGTGGTAAGGTGTACTCTCAATCTGAGGTGAAAGTGGTCTGTGCAATCTATAACTTTTAATTTTATAAATTTTTGAAAGTAAAGATGCAACAGCTTGTTTATGAGATTTGGAAGGCTCTTATTTTGTAATTCCAAATCAGACTGTCCTGAAACGATGCAGGTGACATTGTGGCAAGGTGTACTCTCAATCTGAGGTGAAAGTGGTCTGTGCAATCTATAACTTTTATTTTTATAGATTTTTGAATGTAGAGATGCAGCAGCTTGTTCATGAGATTTCGGAGGTTCTTATTTTGTAATTACACATCAGACTGTCCTAAAACGATGCAGTTGACATTGTGGCAAGGTGTACTCTCAATCTGAGGTGGAAGTCGTCTGTGCAATCTATAACTTTTATTTTTATAGATTTTTGAATGTAGAGATGCAGCATCTCATTTATGATATTTGGGGGGCTCTTATTCTGTAAGTACACATCAGATAGTCCTGAAACGACGCAGCTGACATTGTGGTAAGGTGTACTCTCAATCTGAGGTGAAAGTGGTCTGTGCAATCTATAACTTTTAATTTTATAAATTTTTGAAAGTAAAGATGCAGCAGCTTGTTTATGAGATTTGGAAGGCTCTTATTTTGTAATTCCAAATCAGACTGTCCTGAAACGATGCTGGTGACATTGTGGCAAGGTGTACTCTCAATCTGAGGTGAAAGTGGTCTGTGCAATCTATAACTTTTATTTTTATAGATTTTTGAATGTAGAGATGCAGCAGCTTGTTCATGAGATTTCGGAGGTTCTTATTTTGTAATTCCACATCAGACTGTCCTGAAACGATGCAGCTGACATTGTGGCTAGGTGTACTCTCAATCTGTGGTGAAAACGTTCTGTGCAATCTATAACTTATTTTTATAGATTTTTGAAAGTCGAGATGCAGCAGCTTGTTTATGAGATTTGGGAGGCTCTTATTTTGTAATTACACATCAGACTGTCCTGAAACGATGCAGCTGACATTGTGGCTAGGTGTACTCTCAACCTGAGGTGGAAGTCGTCTGTGCAATCTATAACTTTTATTTTTATAGTTTTTTGAATGTAGAGATGCAGCATCTCATTTATGATATTTGGGGGGCTCTTATTCTCTATGTACACAGCAGACAGTCCTGAAACGATGCAGCTGACATTGTGGCAAGGTGTACTCTCAATCTGAGGTAAAAGTGGTCTGTGCAATCTATAACTTTTATTTTCATAGATTTTTGAAAGTAGAGATACAGCAGCTTGTTTATGAGATTTGGGAGGCTCTTATTTTGCAATTCCACATCAGACTGTCCTGAAAAGATGCAGCTGACATTGTGGCAAGGTGTACTCTCAATCTGAGGTGAAAGTGGTCTGTGCAATCTATAACTTTTATTTTTATAGATTTTTGAAAGTAGAGATGCAGCAGCTTGTTTATGAGATTTGGGAGGCTCTTATTTTGTAATTGCACATCAGACAGTCCTGAAACGATGCAGCTGACATTGTGGTAAGGTGTACTCTCAATCTGAGGTGAAAGTGGTCTGTGCATTCTATAACTTTTATTTTTATAGATTTTTGAATGTAGAGATGCAGCAGCTTATTTATGATATTGGGGAGGCTCTTATTTTGTAATTCCAAATCAGACTGTCCTGAAACGATGCAGCTGACATTGTGGCAAGGTGTACTCTCAATCTGCAGTGAAAGTGGCCTGTGCAATCTATAACTTTTTTAAATATACATTTTTGAATGTAGATTCAGCAGCTTATTTATGAGATTTGGGAGGCTCTTATTTTGTAATTACACATCAGACTGTCCTGAAACGATGCAATTGAGATTGTGGCAAGGTGTACTCTCAATCTGAGGTGAAAGTGGCCTGTGCAATCTATAACTTTTTTTTAGTATACATTTTTGAAAGCAGATACAGCATCTTATTTTTGAGATTTGGGAGGCTCCTATTTTGTAATTCCACATCAGACTGTTATGAAACGATGCAGCTGACATTGTGGCAAGGTGTACTCTCAATCTGAGATGAAAGTCGTCTGTGCAACCTATAACTTTTATTTTATAGATTTTTGAATGTAGAGATGCAGCATCTCATTTATGATATTTGGGGGGGCTCTTATTCTGTAATTACACATCAGATAGTCCTGAAACGACGCAGCTGACATTATGGTAAGGTGTACTCTCAATCTGAGGTAAAAGTGGTCTGTGCAATCTATAACTTTTATTTTTATAGATTTTTGAAAGTAGAGATGCAGCAGTTGTTTATGAGATTTGGGAGGCTCTTATTTTGCAATTCCACATCAGACTGTCCTGAAACGATTGTGGAAAGGTGTACTGTCAATCTGAGGTGAAAGTGGCCTGTGCAATCTATAACTTTTTTTAATATACATTTTTGAATGCAGATGCAGCATCTTATTTTTGAGATTTGGGAGGCTCCTATTTTGTAATTCCGCATCAGACTGTTCTGAAACGATGCAGCTGACATTGTGACAAGGTGTACTCTCAATCTGAGGTGGAAGTCATCTGTGCAATCAATAACTTTTATTTTTATAGATTTTTGAAAGTAGAGATGCAGCAGCTTGTTTATGAGATTTGGGAGGTTCTTATTTTGTAATTACACATCAGACAGTTCTGAAACGATGTAGCTGACATTGTGGAAAGGTGTACTCTTAATCTGAGGTGAAAGTGGTCTGTGCAATCTATAACTTTTATTTTTATAGATTTTTGAATGTAGAGATGCAGCATCTCATTTATGATATTTGGGGGGCTCTTATTCTGTAAGTACACATCAGATAGTCCTGAAACGACGCAGCTGACATTGTGGTAAGGTGTACTCTCAATCTGAGGTGAAAGTGGTCTGTGCAATCTATAACTTTTATTTTTATAGATTTTTGAAAGTAGAGATGCAGCAGCTTGTTTATGAAATTTGGGAGGCTCTTATTTTGTAATTCCAAATCAGACTGTCCTGAAACGATGCAGCTGACATTGTGGCAAGGTGTACTCTCAATCTGAGGTGAAAGTGGTCTGTGCAATCTATAACTTTTATTTTTATAGATTTTTGAATGTAGAGATGCAGCAGCTTATTTATGATATTGGGGAGGCTCTTATTTTGTAATTCCAAATCAGACTGTCCTGAAACGATGCAGCTGACATTGTGGCAAGGTGTACTCTCAATCTGCAGTGAAAGTGGCCTGTGCAATCTATAACTTTTTTTAATATACATTTTTGAAAGCAGATGCAGCATCTTATTTTTGAGATTTGGGAGGCTCCTATTTTGTAATTCCGCATCAGACTGTCCTGAAACGATGCAGCTGACATTTTGGCAAGGTGTACTCTCAATCTGAGGTGAAAGTCGTCTGTGCAATCAATAACTTTTATTTTTATAGATTTTTGAAAGTAGAGATGCAGCAGCTTGTTTATGAGATTTGGGAGGCTCTTATTTTGTAATTACACATCAGACAGTTCTGAAACGATGCAGCTGACATTGTGGTAAGGTGTACTCTTAATCTGAGGTAAAAGTGGTCTGTGCAATCTATAACTTTTATTTTTTATAGATTTTTGAATGTAGAGATGCAGCATCTCATTTATGATATTTGGGGGGCTCTTATTCTGTAATTACACATCAGATAGTCCTGAAACGACGCAGCTGACATTGTGGTAAGGTGTACTCTCAATCTGAGGTGAAAGTGGTCTGTGCAATCTATAACTTTTATTTTTATAGATTTTTGAAAGTAGAGATGCAGCAGCTTGTTTATGAGATTTGGGAGGCTCTTATTTTGCAATTCCGCTTTAGACTGTTCTGAAACGATGCAGCTGACATTGTGGCAAGGTGTACTCTCAATCTGAGGTGAAAGTCCTCTGTGCAATCAATAACTTTTATTTTTATAGATTTTTAAAAGGAGAGATGCAGCATCTCATTTATGATATTTGGGGGGGCTCTTATTTTGTAATTACACATCAGACAGTCCTGAAACTATGCAGCTGACATTGTGGCAAGGTGTACTCTCAATCTGAGGTGAAAGTGGTCTGTGCAATCTATAACTTTTATTTTTATAGATTTTTGAATGTAGAGATGCAGCAGCTTATTTATGATATTGGGGAGGCTCTTATTTTGTAATTCCAAATCAGACTGTCCTGAAACGATGCAGCTGACATTGTGGCAAGGTGTACTCTCAATCTGCAGTGAAAGTGGCCTGTGCAATCTATAACTTTTTTTAATATACATTTTTGAAAGCAGATGCAGCATCTTATTTGTGAGATTTGGGAGGCTCCTATTTTGTAATTCCGCATCAGACTGTCCTGAAACGATGCAGCTGACATTGTGGCAAGGTGTACTGTCAATCTGAGGTGAAAGTGGCCTGTGCAATCTATAACTTTTTTTAATATACATTTTTGAAAGCAGAAATGCAGCATCTTATTTTTGAGATTTGGGAGGCTCCTATTTTGTAATTCCGCTTTAGACTGTTCTAAAACGATGCAGCTGACATTGTGGCAAGGTGTACTCTCAATCTGAGGTGAAAGTCCTCTGTGCAATCAATAACTTTTATTTTTATAGATTTTTAAAAGGAGAGATGCAGCATCTCATTTATGATATTTGGGGGGGCTCTTATTCTGTAATTACACACCAGACAGTCCTGAAACTATGCAGCTGACATTGTGGTAAGGTGTACTCTCAATCTGAGGTGAAAGTGGTCTGTGCAATCTATAACTTTTATTTTTATAGATTTTTGAAAGTAGAGATGCAGCAGCTTGTTTATGAGATTTGGGAGGCTCTTATTTTGTAATTCCAAATCAGACTGTCCTGAAACGATGCAGCTGACATTGTGGCAAGGTGTACTCTCAATATGAGGTGAAAGTGGTCTGTGCAATCTATAACTTTTATTTTTATAGATTTTTGAATGTAGAGATGCAGCAGCTTATTTATGATATTGGGGAGGCTCTTATTTTGTAATTCCAAATCAGACTGTCCTGAAACGATGCAGCTGACATTGTGGCATTGTACTCTCAATCTGCAGTGAAAGTGGCCTGTGCAATCTATAACTTTTTTTAATATACATTTTTGAAAGCAGATGCAGCATCTTATTTTTGAGATTTGGGAGGCTCCTATTTTGTAATTCCGCATCAGACTGTCCTGAAACGATGCAGCTGACATTTTGGCAAGGTGTACTCTCAATCTGAGGTGAAAGTCGTCTGTGCAATCAATAACTTTTATTTTTATAGATTTTTGAAAGTAGAGATGCAGCAGCTTGTTTATGAGATTTGGGAGGCTCTTATTTTGTAATTACACATCAGACAGTTCTGAAAGATGCAGCTGACATTGTGGTAAGGTGTACTCTTAATCTGAGGTGAAAGTGGTCTGTGCAATCTATAACTTTTATTTTTTATAGATTTTTGAATGTAGAGATGCAGCATCTCATTTATGAGATTTGGGGGGCTCTTATTCTGTAATTACACATCAGATAGTCCTGAAACGACGCAGCTGACATTGTGGTAAGGTGTACTCTCAATTTGAGGTGAAAGTGGTCTGTGCAATCTATAACTTTTATTTTTATAGATTTTTGAAAGTAGAGATGCAGCAGCTTGTTTATGAGATTTGGGAGGCTCTTATTTTGTAATTCCAAATCAGACTGTCCTGAAACGATGCAGCTGACATTGTGGCAAGGTGTACTCTCAATCTGAGGTGAAAGTGGTCTGTGCAATCTATAACTTTTATTTTTATAGATTTTTGAAAGTAGAGATGCAGCAGCTTGTTTATGAGATTTGGGAGGCTCTTATTTTGCAATTCCACATCAGACTGTCCTGAAACGATGCAGCTGACATTGTGGCAAGGTGTACTGTCAATCTGAGGTGAAAGTGGCCTGTGCAATCTATAACTTTTTTTAATATACATTTTTGAAAGCAGAAATGCAGCATCTTATTTTTGAGATTTGGGAGGCTCCTATTTTGTAATTCCGCATCAGACTGTCCTGAAACGATGCAGCTGACATTTTGGCAAGGTGTACTCTCAATCTGAGGTGAAAGTCGTCTGTGCAATCAATAACTTTTATTTTTATAGATTTTTGAAAGTAGAGATGCAGCAGCTTGTTTATGAGATTTGGGAGGCTCTTATTTTGTAATTACACATCAGACAGTTCTGAAACGATGCAGCTGACATTGTGGTAAGGTGTACTCTTAATCTGAGGTGAAAGTGGTCTGTGCAATCTATAACTTTTATTTTTTATAGATTTTTGAATGTAGAGATGCAGCATCTCATTTATGAGATTTGGGGGGCTCTTATTCTGTAATTACACATCAGATAGTCCTGAAACGACGCAGCTGACATTGTGGTAAGGTGTACTCTCAATTTGAGGTGAAAGTGGTCTGTGCAATCTATAACTTTTATTTTTATAGATTTTTGAAAGTAGAGATGCAGCAGCTTGTTTATGAGATTTGGGAGGCTCTTATTTTGTAATTCCAAATCGGACTGTCCTGAAACGATGCAGCTGACATTGTGGCAAGGTGTACTCTCAATCTGAGGTGAAAGTGGTCTGTGCAATCTATAACTTTTATTTTTATAGATTTTTGAAAGTAGAGATGCAGCAGCTTGTTTATGAGATTTGGGAGGCTCTTATTTTGCAATTCCACATCAGACTGTCCTGAAACGATGCAGCTGACATTGTGGCAAGGTGTACTGTCAATCTAAAGGTGAAAGTGGCCTGTGCAATCTATAACTTTTTTTAATATACATTTTTGAAAGCAGAAATGCAGCATCTTATTTTTGAGATTTGGGAGGCTCCTATTTTGTAATTCCGCTTTAGACTGTTCTGAAACGATGCAGCTGACATTTTGGCAAGGTGCACTCTCAATCTGAGGTGAAAGTCCTCTGTGCAATCAATAACTTTTCTTTTTATAGATTTTTAAAAGGAGAGATGCAGCATCTCATTTATGATATTTGGGGGAGCTCTTATTCTGTAATTACACATCAGACAGCCCTGAAACGATGCAGCTGACATTGTGGTAAGGTGTACTCTCAATCTGAGGTGAAAGTGGTCTGTGCAATCTATAACTTTTATTTTTATAGATTTTTGAAGGTAGAGATGCAGCAGCTTGTTTATGAGATTTGGGAGGCTCTTATTTTGTAATTACACATCAGACTGTCCTGAAACGATGCAGCTGACATTGTGGCAAGGTGTACTCTCAATCTGAGGTGAAAGTGGTCTGTGCAAACTATAACTTTTATTTTTATAGATTTTTGAAAGTAGAGATGCAGCAGCTTATTTATGAGATTTGGGAGGCTCTTATTTTGTAATTACACATCAGACTGTCCTGAAACGATGCAGCTGAGATTGTGGTAAGGTGTACTCGCAATCTGAGGTGAAAGTGGTCTGTGCAATCTATAACTTTTATTTTTATAGATTTTTGAAAGTAGAGATGCAGCAGCTTATTTATGAGATTTGGAAGGCTCTTATTTTGTAATTACACATCAGACTGTCCTGAAACGATGCAGCTGAGATTGTGGTAAGGTGTACTCGCAATCTGAGGTGGTCTGTGCAATCTATAACTTTTATTTTTATAGATTTTTGAAAGTAGAGATGCAGCAGCATGCAGCTGACACTGTACTTTCTGTCTGAGGTGGAACCAGTCTGTGCATTGTAGAACTTTTATTTTTATAGCTTTTCGAATGGAGAGATACAGCAAGCATACATTATTGTTCTTATTTTGTAATATGAGTATTAGAGGTTTTTTATTTTGGTATTCAGCATCAGACAGTAACGGACTGTGTGTTGGGAAAAAAAGTAGCGTTCGCTGGAAGAGCACTGCATTCAGATCAGTTCTCTGACGTAATACGCAGTTTATACGGGACTCTAGAAATAACGTGGCGGCTAGATTGACCGTGCTTTTCTACTTGGCGGCTGGCTTGACCGCAGTAAAATGGTGACGGAGCGATCTCTTTTAACTCACAGCTCCGTTCCTCACACAACTACCGTACACATCTCTCATTTACAAAGCATACATTCACATTTATAACATTCACAGTTTCCATAAGCCTAAAATATTAACTGGTAAACAGTTTATGGCGAAGCATTTCCTTGTAAACAGCTACGTTCTAACGTTAGCTCTCCGCCGGAGAAAAAAAAGAAAAAAAAAAAAAAGTACCTCACGGCAAAATGTGAGAAAACAACTCAAACTCACCAAAACTGGTGTGGCTTAGTTCCCATAAAATCCCTGTCAGTTCCCGACCAGGCAAGTTATGTTTTTTCAACTGCAAAATCAACTTTTTCACTCTTTTCTCTGCTTATTAAACAGCTCGTTCTCTCCGATTTCTCCTCTGCTGCAACGTCACTGAAGTGCTGTATCTAGCGTCACTAGTCCCTTAAAGGGGCAGTGACATTAATTTTCTGTCAGCATACTTTTAATTTTAACATTAAATTGTCGTATTAACATTTTTAATTAACTAAATTTAATTAACTTTAATTAACATTTTAATTATTTATGTCATATTTTAACATGGGTTACATCCTCCCCTCTTTACCTAATGCACGTCCCTGTGCATTCTGAATCTATACTGTCATAACACTAGGGGTTTTTGGAAAACTAGGCTCTTTAAGGGAATCTGTAAACACATCACTCAAGGTTTGAAATAAAGACTGAACTATTGTAACCAATGGGTTCCCTAGCTCAGGGTAAGTCAGTCTTTTAGTCGCTTTTCTGTCTCTGATAGGTCTTCTAGAACAGTCACCTTGTTTCTTGATGTCAGTTTGGTCCATAACACTGGAGTTTTCTTTGCCCTCCTGAACAGGTTGAGTAGAAAGATGGACATTATCCAGGCCTTCCTCATGTAGGTTTCCAGTTTCCTGTCCAGCGGTTGAGCTGCTTTCTTCAGTGTCAGGTAAGTCATTATTTCCAGGATCAGGTAAGTCATAGTCTGCAGGATCGGGTAAGTCATAATCTGCAGGATCAGGTAAGTTCAAGTCACAAGTCTCTACTGGAACATCCTCAGGAAAAGCTTTGGCTATATCTAAAGGATCTTGCTTAACAGCAGCAAACTTTTTTGAGGGTTCCGGTTCAATCCTTTCTGATAAGTGTTCTATGGGTTCAGGGGTCGGGTCAAAACCCAGCATTTCCACTCTTAGGTTTCTGTGTCTATCATAATGATATTCCTCAGAGTCAGATTGGGATTCATCCCCATCAGCTCCATCTAAACTGTCATTTTTAGGATGTTGTCGAGTTCTTGGTCTTCTCACTGCCATTGATGGGTTAGTTTCACTTTCGATCGAGGTCACAGGAAGGAAACCGCATGGTAGCAGGAGGTCACGATGAAGAGTTCTTTGTGGACCATCTCTTGTCTCAGGCCTCACAACATATACTGGGATATCTCCAGATTGTCTCTGGACAATATACACATCGGATTCCCACCTGTCGGCTAGCTTGTGCTTGCCTCTAAGGCGGACGTTTCGAACCAAGACTCTGTCGCCTTCCTTCAAGGTGGAGTCAACAACATGCTTGTCAAACCTCGCTTTGTTGCGACTGGCTGTCTTTTTAGCATTCTCAGTTGCTAATTTGTAACTGTCTTCAAGTTGAGATTTCAGGTTGCGAACATATTGCGAGTGTGAGCCTGGCTGGTGATTGACTGGTAGGCCAAAGGCTAGGTCAACTGGCAATCTTGGCTGACACCCGAACATTAACTCATAAGGGGTAAAACCAGTTGTCTCATTTTTAGTACAATTATAAGCATGTACTAATGGTTTGACGTAATCCCACCAGTGACTCTTTTTCTGATTCTCGAGGGTCCCCAACATGTTGAGCAGGGTCCTGTTGAAACGTTCTACAGGGTTCCCTCTCGGATGGTAAGGGGTGGTTCTTATCTTTTGAGTGCCAATGAGCTCACACAGTTCTTTTATTGTTCTGCACTCAAAGTCGGGACCTTGGTCACTGTTGAGTTTTTCAGGGATGCCATAATGGACGAAAAAGTGGTCCCACAGGCTCTTGGCCACTGTCCTGGCTTTCTGATTCGGGGTGGGGACGGCCACTGCATATTTTGTAAAATGGTCGGTAATGACCAAAATGTCTTTGGTGTTACTGGAGTCCGGCTCCACACTGAGAAAATCCATGCATACAAGTTCGAGTGGTCTTGTAGCGGTGATGTTGATTAGTGGTGCGGCTTTTTCGGGCATAGTCTTACGTCGTGTGCAGCGGTTGCAGGTTTTGACCTTAGTTTTCACCTCGGCTGACATTTTGGGCCAATAAAAACGCTTCCGGACGAGATCTAGGGTGCGCTCTGCGCCCATGTGGCCCATGTCGTTATGGAGACTCTTGAGGACTAAGGATCTCAGGACTTCAGGGAGCACTAGCTGGTAGTGAGTCTGAGCACCCTCTTGCCGCTTGCGATACAAGACACCATTTAAGACCATAAGTTTGTCCCACTCTCTTAATAAGAGACCAAGCTCAGGAAGTTCCTTCCTCAAGGATGGTGGGGGTTTCTCTTCTAATTCCACTTGCCTGAGTACTCCACGGATACAGGGATCAGCATTTTGCTTATCTTTTAACTCAGCTGGTGTCAGTGAGGGGATAACAGGTAAGCCACCAAGCTGATCCTCTTCTTCAAAGCTTTGTGGGAGAGCCTTTGGATGATGGGCAAGTGACACAACCAAGGTGGTGTTGGGTGATGTTTCCCCAGAGTGATTGTTGATCACTTGGCGAACCAAATGCTTCTCACAGATAGCTTTGATGGTGTTTTCATCTAGGTGTGCATAATCAGCCTCTGACAAGTGTCTTTGTGTGAATTGTTGTATCCTCTCAAACTCTTTTTGTGATGATATGTCATCAGGTAATCTGCCGTGGGGACGCCTGGACAGCCCGTCTGCGTCTTGATTTTGCTTACCGGCTCTGTATTGTAGCTGGAAATCAAATGTCGACAGAGCAGCTAACCATCTATAACTCGTGGCATCGAGCTTAGCAGAGGTAAGAATATATGTTAATGGATTGCTATCGGTGACAGCAAGGAATGTGTTCCCGTATAGGTAATCCTGGAATTTCTCTGTCACTGCCCATTTAAGGGCAAGGAATTCTAATTTGTATGCAGGATACCTGGACTCACATTTCGACAGACCTCGACTTGCATAGGCAACAACTCGCTTCTGTCCCTCTTGCTCCTGGTAAAGGGCAGCACCGAGTCCCGAGGTGCTCGCATCTGTGTGTAAAATGTAGGGGAGCTTGGGATCAGCAAACCCGAGGATGGGTGCTGTTGTCAGTTTTTCAATAATGGTGTCGAACGCTGCCTGACAAGCAGGCGTCCATCTGTCACCAAAGAGGTCCTTTGGGTTGTAGTATTTCTCACGGTTCTCTATGGTTTTACTGCGCTTTCTCAACGGCGGATAGCCAGCAGTGAGCTCGTTGAGTGGCTTCACAATCTTTGAGTAGTCTTTTACGAACAGGCGGTAATAACCACAGAAACCCAGGAAGGTTCTTAGTTCTTTAAGGTTGTTTGGTTTTGGCCAGGTTTTTAATGCTGCTACTTTGTCTGGATCAGTTTCGATGCCCTTTTCAGACACGATGTGGCCGAGGTACTTCACAGAAGTTTGGAAGAACTTGCACTTCCCTGGAGACAGTTTCAAGCCAAACTCTTTCAATTGGTTGAGCACATGCATCAACCTTTCCTCGTGTTCCTCCAGTGTCGAGGAGAAGATGATGAGGTCATCAAGAAAAACTAGGACTTGCTTCAAGTTAAACTCTCCCATACAGCGCTCCATAAGCCTCTGGAACGTACTAGGGGCGTTAGTTATCCCCTGAGGCATCCTGTTGAACTCGAAGAATCCTAGTGGGCAGACGAAGGCGGTTTGTGTTTGTCTGCTTCCTCCATCTCTATTTGATAGAATCCTGATTTGAGATCGAGTACTGAGAACCACCTGGACCCAGTCAACGCCGAGAATGACTCCTCAAGATTGGGTAAGGCATATGAATCTTTTACTGTTTGGGTGTTCAACTTTCTGTAGTCTATGCAGAGTCTGACGTCGCCATTCTTTTTCCTGACGACAACAATCGGCAAGGAGAAGGGCGATTCCGATTCACGGATGACCTCTGCATCCAGGAGTTGCTGGAGATGGTTACGCACAGCCTCTATATCTTGAGGGTGTATAGGTCTTGGTCTATGTTTGAATGTTGTCTCGTCACGGAGGGTTATATGGTGTTTTATTTTGTCAGTGCGACCAAAATCAAGCTCGTGCAGTGCAAACACCTCCGGCATGGAACTTAATTTCTCAGTTATCCTCTCTTTCCACTCATTGGGTACAGGAGAGCCAGTGAAGTCAAGGTTGAGATTTAATTTTTGGTCAGGTTTTGTGGGAAGGTCTGGGTCAGGGGTCTTAATTGATTGAACGCTCTTGACAGCGTGTATCTCTGCTATTACAGTCTTTGGAGATAGAGTGATGTCATGATGTGACTCATTCTTGAGCATGACTGGTATGTAGCATGATAGTTTTGGTGTAAGGCTTACCAAGCTATCTGTCACCAGAATGCCACCTGGCAGGGAAGATGACTTTGATGACTCTACCATCACCCATTTTCCAACATCAGTTGTCCTGCGGCTCACTGATCCTTCAAGGACTTTGGTCTGTCCAGCTGCAATAGTCTCAAAGTCCCTACAATGAAGCCTCACCTCTCCTAGACTGGAATCAACAGACTGCCTTTTCCTGATTTCAAGGGTCTTTAAGACAACTTTGTAGCCGTAAGGAAGAGACTCATAGTTCTGAGGTGCAATATCTGCATACTCTTCATAAAGAACATCCAAAGTATTTGTGCCTATAAGCACTGATGACAAGGTGGAGCGCATGTCAGGTACAACCAAAACTAGTGTGGGCACCTCAATGTCCGCTCCAAGCAAGCTCTTTGGGAATCTGATGGGGACCTCAACATAGCCAAGGTAAGGAACACTTTGGCCGTTGGCTCCTTCCACCTCAAGCAGGTTATTCAAGGAATTCATAGGTAAGTGAAACAGGTTTTCTAGATAGAAAGAGTTGGGGATCGTTGTTACTTGAGAGCCTGAATCCAACAAGCATCTGCAGTCTTTGTCACCTATGGTCACTTGTGCAGTGCACTTGGCTCCAATCAGCCCTTTTGGGAGGGTCACTGTCTGTTTTTGTGTGTGGGAGTACACACAGGCTCTGTGCAGCTTCTTTTTGGGACACTTTGTCTGTGTTCCAGTCCCCGTTTGTCCCACAACCGGAACTGGGTCTACTTTAAATGATCAGGCTTTGAAGCGCCATTTGCAATGTCCCATGCTAACTGCTTTTCTTTTAGCTGCTTCCTCTTCTCAGCTACGAGACATGGGTTCGGCTCACTTTCACACCGAGGCTTAATGTGTCCGTCCTCTCCACATCTAAAGCAATACCAGGGCCTTGGTCTATTGCTTGTGTTGTTGTTTACATCTCGGCTGTGGTGCAGCCTTGGAGATGCTGGAGTGATAGCTGTTTGGGGAGCTACTGGTCTGGCAGCTGATTTAGCCTTTCTGCCGTCTTTCTGTGTGATACGTGTGAGCTGGGACTGTAAATCAGCTATTTGTTTCTTTAGGTCTTGGATTTCGGACCTGTGATCAAGCGCTGACTGAGATGGATTGCAGTCTTCTTCACTCTGCACATAAATACCTTGATAATAAGAAGACACTTTTGGCTTTGCAATATTGAAGTGCCGTTTCATGCGGGATGCTTTGGAAGTACGCTTATCTTCTGCTGTGCATAGTAACAAGAGAAGTTCAGCAAAGGTAGGTGGGTTTTGTTTCTTTTGTTCTAGCTGGAGTTCAGCTATCAAGAGGTTGTCCCAGCAGCCTCTGACAAACTGTTTGAGAAGATGGCGGTCAAGGTCACTTGCAGTTACACCTCCCCTCCTTAGGGTGGTGTTCAGCATGACCTGCAGCCGTTGTAGATAAGCTGAGGGTTTCTCACCGTTATCTTGCATTGTGTTAAGATACTTTGCGAAGAGGTCATCTCCGTCCTCGACAGTGCCAAAAGCGGAGTCCAAGATCTCCAAGTATGCTTTAAGAGGAGATTCAGGTGTCAGGTGCTTCACAATATCGATAGCAGGTGATAAGAGACTTTCAAGAAGCTTCCGTGACCTGTAAAGATCAGACTGTGTTGTGTCTTTAAGGAGAAGTTCCACATTGGAACGCCATGTCTCATAATCCACTTCATTGTTGGATCGTGGGAACCGCCCAGAGAAAGGTCTAAGTCTCAAAGAAGTCTGCACCTGCAGAGCAGAATCTTCATTTCTCACTATATGCTCGACTATTACTTTTTGTATGTCAGGTGGGTTGACGTCAGAAAGTTTCAGAGCAGGCTGTGTCTTTTCTCTAGATGGTGGTGGAGACCAATGATGTTGAACATGCTGCCCTGTGGCCGTACTAGGTAAGGGGCTTATTTGTGCAGCGTTTTCAGGGCCATATTGTCCTGGGGTATCAGGTGAGTTCTGTTCTATATCTTCCTCTTGGGTTTCGGATTGATCTAGTTCGACACTCTCACTGATGACGGAGAGCTCTTCTCTGAGGACAGCTGCAAAGTCTTTGCCAGTCTGTTTTGCAATGTCCTTTAACTCTGAGAGGTAAGTCTGTGTAGCTGTTTTGCTAGCTACAGGTGTGTAGACACTGGCTAAGGCTCTAATGTGATAAGTGACATCAGTCCGGGTCTTACTGTTGAGTCTGTGTGGCAATGAAGGTAAGAGAGACTGCATAGCTGTACCATATACATACTCTACTACAACCTGTTTTTCTGAAACTGGCTCAACGAAATCTACTGGAACTACCCTTTGAATGGAACCATATTGTTTCAGGAAATCGTATAGTTCCTCATCAGTTTCTGTACCAGCTATACCACTAACTATAACCGAGTTAGGGATCTTCACACTACTCCTTTGAATAATATCCATAATGAATCACTGGTAACAATACTATACGGCCTCTGGTTTCTAATTTTAAATGCTTTAAGCCACTCCTGGCTGGCTCGCCAAGTTTGTAACACCGGAATCACACCACTTACAGTGCCACTGGACCAGTTCTAGGTTCTAAGGAGTGGGGAGCAAAAAAATAAATAAAAATAATTACACCAGAGACCGTTGCTTTAAATACAAAAGGCCGGCAATTTACTGAATGCAAAATTCACATAGAATATACAGTAAACAAACAAACAAAACAAAAAAAATACCCTGCAGATTCTTTGTACTTAGGTAAGTATTATAAATGAAAAGGTATTTCACTTTCTTTTTGTTCTTTAGTTCACCTAAGTTATTTTAATCAGGCTAATCTTAGTTTGAGAAGTCTTTTCCTAGGTTAAACTTATTTTAGAATTCCTATTTTTTTCCTGAGTTATTTCTTTTTCCCTTTCTTTTACAGGTAAGAAAATACCTTCAGTTTACACAACCAAATCAAAGTGGACCACAAGCATTTCAAATCACATTCAAACATATGAACTCAACATGAAAATAAAAGTATGACACTTTAACATAAGTTCAAGTCCAAATGTGAGTTCAATTATTCAGTTCAATGAAAAGTTTCAGTTCGATTCAGTCCAAAAATAATAGTTCAATCGGTTTCCAGTTCAATTCAAAACCAATTCCTGATTCTCCTACCACTCTGGCAGCGAGCTACCATACACAGGAGATTTCCTCACTGATGCAATGGAGAAGATGAGTTGAAAGTCTGGGTCTGGCTCGCCATCTTGAATCCCGTCTGTGCATGTGCACGCCTGCACACTGCAGACCAATCTTCGCTCCGACCAAGCTTCAAACCAAGCAGAAAAACCTGACATGTGTAACAGGTCATAAACACAATAAATCTCTTTTTAAATCCTCAAATAATACAAATGAATGTTTCAGTCTTTTGAGTTGTAACGTTACTGCTACGGTGCTTTTTCACCTCAAAAATGGTGACGGAGCGATCTCTTTTAACTCACAGCTCCATTCCTCACACAACTACCGTACACATCTCTCATTTACAAAGCATACATTCACATTTATAACATTCACAGTTTCCATAAGCCTAAAATATTAACTGGTAAACAGTTTATGGCGAAGCATTTCCTTGTAAACAGCTACGTTCTAACGTTAGCTCTCCGCCGGAGAAAAAAAAGAAAAAAAAAAAAAAGTACCTCACGGCAAAATGTGAGAAAACAACTCAAACTCACCAAAACTGGTGTGGCTTAGTTCCCATAAAATCCCTGTCAGTTCCCGACCAGGTAAGTTATGTTTTTTCAACTGCAAAATCAACTTTTTCACTCTTTTCTCTGCTTATTAAACAGCTCGTTCTCTCCGATTTCTCCTCTGCTGCAACGTCACTGAAGTGCTGTATCTAGCGTCACTAGTCCCTTAAAGGGGCAGTGACATTAATTTTCTGTCAGCATACTTTTAATCTTAACATTAAATTGTCGTATTAACATTTTTAATTAACTAAATTTAATTAACTTTAATTAACATTTTAATTATTTATGTCATATTTTAACATGGGTTACATAACCATTAATCTCCAAGTACAGCGTCCCTGGGAAGGCCAAACAAAGGTGAGATGAAAATAACAGCGTTTCGACGACATGGCGACAAACACAAACGCAGCTCTTCCTCCTCCTCTGTCTGAGCGCAACAAGACCACGCCCCCCTTTTTTGTGTGTTCATGTGGGCGGAGGTCAGTCAAAAAACTGTTTTAGTGACGTCATTACTGCAGGAACTAGAGGGATGTAGTCCAAACGGGTCGTTTTTTGTAGGCGAATTCTGTTAAATAAAATATCTCGCTTGGCATTGAACTTTGAGCTTTAGAATTTTACAGATATTTTTTATACTCTAACAACAACATTACACACTAACTAAAGTTTAAAACATGGGATCACAAAGAACAGGATATTTAAGTTAATTTTACATCACTATATAAGATAGCTCGTCAGGAAGGGCGGTGATTTGGAGCCCGACTGGAAAACACCCGGGATGTCGGGCTAGTGATTTTGCGAGCCATGCACCTCCTATCTATCCAGTTTGTGAACCATTGGTTTCGTTAAACAATAGAAATTATTATTTTAAAAGTAATTATTTTTTATTTTATTATTTTAATAATCTGTTCACGAATCGGATCATGAACTTGCATTACGAGCCAAAGATTATCTATTATTGATCATTTTGAATTAATAAAGACTTAAAGTTCATCTGTAAAGTACATAAAGCTGTCTTTTGACTTTATAAAAAAAAAATATTTCATGGATGATTCCTATGGATCTGTTAACTGAATACAAAGTGTGAATTCTAAGATAATTATTTATTCGCTCACTAGGAGTTGCCAAATGAACAGACTGCTTCATGCAGTTTTTTTGTTTCAATGGAGAATCAGTTTGGTTAAAATCCCCAAACTGTTTACTTGAATATTACATTAAGAAATTACATTAAAATGAAAAGTACTTTTCAGATGTAACTGTAATCTGATAACCCCTTATTTAAAATGTAATTCTAACGAAATAACATTTTGTATTTTAAATACGTAATGCTGTTACATGCATTTCGGTACTCCCCAGCCCTAAGAGGTGAAGGAGACTTTTATGAGTTGTCCATAACTGGTTCCTATGAACAGCACAATCCAGGATTCAATCCTCATTGCTGCCACTGCTGACATTGAGCTGTACTTGAACACCACAGAGAGCGGCTGAAGTTCACCACCACTCTGAAACACAAACAACATTAACTTTAGATGACTTTAGTGAATAGTACAATTATGTTTACCATGCAAAATCAATAAGGTGAAATACTGTTCTCAGTCATTTTATTTAAAAACATGGATGAATGCAGTTTCCAACCTCAGAACCACATTGCTTTTCATCGTAAGCGCAGAAACCCTTCACTTGGCCTCGAACATTACTGATGTCGTACAGAGCCAGCGCGCTGTTCTCCGGATCCTGATTCTGTGGCCTGAACACACCTGCCCAAATAACACCGTTCACTGAGGGAATAACGGTGCAGGCGACGAGCACTGGACAAACTTTATCACTGCAGCATCGTATACTTGAAGCCTGCAGGGATTTGATGATTTCTGACTTTTTCCCTTTAGAGTTGTCCATGCTCAGGACGAGCACTTTTCTCTCATCATCAGTCTTTGTGTTGAGAAATAAATAAGATTCTGAGGGTGAAACTCTCTGGAATCCATCAACAAACTCCACATCTTTCACTGTGCTCTCAACGCTGGCCTCTGTTCTTTCTGCTACTTTTGAGAAAATTCCACCTGACTGAGACTCTAATGTGTTGCATAAGACAACAACAGAATCTCGAGCTTTTGCATCGTCATCCTTTTTCCCAACTACAAGGTACCTACTGCTACTTGTACTGGCTATGAAGGCAACAGATTTCTCATTCTGTTTTGGTCCTACCCATATATTACTTTCATAGCAAATACTGTTTGTAATATCATTTATATCAAGAACTTCACAATATCCTTCTTCAAAAGTCCCACACGTTATCAGTGTGCCGTTTGCGTCATAAGGCACCAAAATGTTGATTTGTTATGGTTGGTGGCGTTAGTGATGTCTTTCCTCTTCTCCTCATATAGATTGTGTCTCATCTGATGAAGTCGATGGTCAGTAAGAACAAACAACTTACTGTTACCAACAACAAAGTCCTTAATGTTTTCATCAAAGTTTATCACATCACCACAAATGCAATATTTCAAAAGTACAAGTATTTCAAGTAAGAATCTCCTCATCTTGCACATGTGACGAGCAGCTGAAGTCTAGAGATGTGTCACAGAGATCGACTGCGCTCAGACACGTTCACTCGTGAAGTGGATGGAACGGAAAGTGGCTCTGAGGATGCAGATGACTTCCACGCAACACACCAACAAATCTATAGCCCCGGTGCGACATTTAGATGTTTGAAAGTTATAACATTTGATGAAAAACATTTTTAGATCAAACACCAAAGAAAATACGATTCAGGAACAAGTCTTAACTCTTTTGGATTAATTTTACTGACAAACTTCATATTTAATAGTTGTAATTTTGTGAAGTTCTGCAGTTTTTTAGTTACTGCTGCACCCTTGTGGTACATAAACAGCTATATCAGAAAAACTGATCTATCTCTATTTTCTTATTATCTTATTATGACTTTCAGTGAGCTAGTATTATAGTTAATATTACCATTTGCACATCATTTCTGTTGACATTGGTGCACCATAATATACAAAGAAAATTCATACAGGTTTGATTTTTGTATTCATAAGCCACAGAATCTGTTAGTTATGAATATTCATTTATAAATTTATATATATTTCTGTTAGTCTTTTTATTTATAAAACAGTAAAAGTATATCTAAAATGAATGTGAAAGATTTATACATTTTGAGATGTGAAGCCTGATGTAAGAGGATAAGGCAGGATGGGGTCTGATGTTAGAGGCCCAGGGTGGAAAGGGCCTGATGTTGAAGGGCCAGACTGGAGAGAGCCTGATATTGGAGGCCTGAACTTTGAAGGCAAAGACTTAGTTGATGCACATGTATCTTCTATCCCATGAAGGATCCTTCCAATGCAACAGGCCCCAAAGATGGCTAAAACGTTCTCCTCCTCTGTAGGGAGAGGAGGAACTGAATTGATACCCATTGTTTGCTTCCCTATTACATGCCGCAGCCCTCTGTTTTATTACACTTGCAAAGTCCCTCCACTTATGCCTGACTTCTTCTGGGCTTTGTTCATATTCATACCCAGATTTTTTTTTTGTCAGCATTTGTAATGCCATTTTTCAGCTTTGAAAATAGCTGGACTTTATTATTTTCCACCTCCTCCAAAAGAACTGTGATTTTATGCTTTGAAAATTTGGGTTTTTGTGTCATTTTCATTAACACAAGGCAGAATGACAAGGAGACTTAAATAGGAAAAATTAAGCAAAATAAGAAACAGGTGTCCACAACAGTATATCACAGTTTTTTCAAAACCCATATTTTTTCAAATGTGGTAAAGTAGCCAATCAATATTAAATAAGAAATAATATTTAAATGAAATAGGGAAAATTATTGACATTGGGATCAGAAAAGAGCACATTTTTAACTCCGTGTGTGTATATGTACTGCAGGACAAATGAATGATTCGTTATTACTCGACTCCTACGTAACGTCATTTCAAAAGCATAATTTGAGTCGAAGAAAAGAGAAAATAAAACCAAATTACTGTAGGTGGCGATATGTGCTCATGGCTCCAGTCAGCCATTAGATCGAAGAAGAAGAAGAACGACGGCTCAAACCAACATAGTTTGAACGATGGATCTGTGACGAAGGTACCATGGTTTCGGGAAACAGTCGTGACTAGCTAGTTCATTTCCATTACGATGCATCGTACTATGGTGGTTAATCAGTGAGTTATGTCATTGTATGGGAAACGCACCCCTGTCTGTTTTTTCCCTTCTTGTGTGTGTGTGGTTGTTTACACTTACCATGTGCTTCTGTGTCATCGTGGTTCCTGTCTCCGCCCTCTTGTTTCATTATTATCTTATTATTGGCCACAATCACCTGCTCTGCATTATGTTTATCATCCGATACCCCTTTTCTCTTCCCGATTCCGATACCTGGGCTCAGGGTATCGGCCGATACCGAGTACTGATCCGATACCTGGATGTGTATCTGTATATACAGCTGTATATACTACTAGTCCTGTGTAAATTGCTAGAATTATTTTATGGTGTGCTTCAGACTTATCCCTTAATAAAACATTAACAAATACATTGTGAACTACTGTATTTATTATAGTATTTTTATTATCTGACATGAATTTGACAGTAATATTATTTATTTTCTTAAGCGAAAAAGAACTTCAAATGCAGCCAAAAATCTAACACCGCAAACTAAAAAAGGTATTTTAGTTTTACAATATAACTGTATAAAAAACTGCAACAAATAAGTCTAGGAATATAAAAAATATATATATATTAATCAGATAATCTCTTTACAACAAAACGAGTCAAAAACAAGCAACCGTCTAGGCATAATTATTATTATTAATAGAGACGTATTATTATTACTACATAGAGACATATCTAAATCTACTGTAGGCTACAACAGTAGCTTAATATATTGTCAATTTACTCATGTTAAACCGAACATTTATTTTGATGGGTTGCCATGAAGATCTTTGAGTGTCTGTGTTTATGATATGAAATTCACATGAAGTGGCAGTTTATGCGTTCGTGTCCTCATATAGTGACACACGGCAGAGACTACAAAACAGCGAGCTCCTGCGCATCTGCGCCCATCACCCACAGAGACATATAATTTGCAGGAGTAATATTTAAATAGTATTTTGCAGTTTAATATTCACAGACACTAGTATATATTCGGCTACAGTCTGGAGCCCTTATTGTGTTATTCTTTGGTATTACTAAATACAAATACGTTATTCTATGTTATTTACTCAATATGGTATTAGCTTACTTATAATATTATGCATAACTATGAAAGAAAGCAATATACTGATCAATATGCTGAGTTATTCCCAAATACTGGATGTCATGAAGAGGGTCAGGTGTATAAAGGCCCTCCCATAGGGCAGTACTAGTAGTGTTGAACAGGATTGGACATATAAAAGACCTCCCACTGGGAGGTCCTGGTAATATTCCACTAAATTGTATCTGTGACCTAAACTGACCTCTGAAATGCACCTGTGAACTAAAATAACCCTGTGAACTTTGGGTGATTTCCAAATGCTGACATCAGTAGTAAACAGACTTGGGGGGATGTCTCACGTGACCATAGCCAACCAATAGGGAGTTATTTTTTAATTGGTGATTTGGCCGAATTCCACCATTAAGAAAAATATAGTGATAAGGGGTGGTAAACTTGGCAGGCAATGCCAATTAAAAACCAGAACTACCAAATAAGGTATAGAGATAAGGGTATAAAACGGGTGCGCGGCCAGACAGAAGATTCAGATGCGGTGCCTGGCATCTCGGCTTTGTTGCTTTGAGCAATAAAGTCTATATTCTGACACCTGGAACTCCGTCTCCCGAGCCTTATTAATTTGACTGAAGAAATTCATCATCAGCCCTAAGACACAACACCCTGCACTTAGACTAACATGGAAGCGACTGAACTCAGCAGCGGGTACCGAATACACTAACTTACTACCGGTACTACAGAGAAGCTGGTATCATCACATTTTTTAATTTTCAGCACCCTGGCACTTGGTAGTGAATGCCAGTACTTGTGGCATCCCTAGTCGCCGTTTTACTGTCTGGTTGGTCCAGTCTGAAATACTGCTAAACAGCGGACATACTGCTAACGCGTTTTCATTTCTTCTTTGCTGCTCTAAACAGGGGTTGCTTATGGCAACACAGCACAACTTCCTGTGTTTGCAATGCATTCTGGGCAGCAAAGAAGAACCGTGCAGCGGTTAGGCAAAACTAGTGGTGATAACTAGGTCTTGTTTAAGAAAATGGTATCGGATCGGTATATGGGTTCATGTACTCGCCGATGGCGATGCCAGAATTTGTTGTGGTATTGGTGATATTTCTGATACTAGTATCGGAATCGGTACACCTAGGTATCGGAAGTCTATCACTCCTCTATTTAGTCTCCTCATGTGTGCTCTCTGTTGTCAGATCGTCGTGTTGTGCTTGTTGATATCTTAGTTCCATCAACATCTTATGTTTTGCCTGCACAGAAATCATGCCAGTCTTGTGTTCATCCTTTAGTTTTTTCCCCATCTCTCCTGCTTTCAGTCAGCGCTAACTCCTCCAGCCCTTCCCTTGCTCGCGATCACCGATCGCTGTCTCTGCTCTTCTTTGCCTTGCTGCCTGTGCATTACCAGTTCCCCGACTCAACAGCGCAACCGCCTCCGTCAGTTTATCTCGGCCTTGCTTTAGTGGATTTCCTTATTGGAATTCGTCCAGGAGTCACTTTTGGATCTGCTCTGGGCTGCCCTTTCCCTGGATAGTTTTTTGTTGTCCCCGTCATGGCCCTGAGCCTCATGCCAACAACCCACCTCCCTATGGTTTTCTTTGGTTTTCTTTTCTCCTCTCCTCTCTCTCACTCCAGTTTTTCACAAGTTCATCAAACAACTGCAGTAAGAATATTTCATCAAGCACGGTGAGTAATGGCTTCTCCTGCTATTGTTATTTGCACCTCTTGCCACATGTACAGTTTAACTTTTTTGGTCGCAGATGAGGGATTCACATGTGATAAATGCAGAGAAATAGTTAGGCTGACAGAGAAGATTTCAGAATTAGAGACACGCATCCAAACTTTAATTGAGGACAGTAAGAATGTTAGGGCTCTAGATACGGCTTTGGATGCGTCTAGCTCAGGGATTCCTGTACATTGTTCAGTTCCGGCAACAGAGCCCCTGCAGCAGGGCAACTGGGTGACAGTGAGGCAGCATAGTCATGGGTTAAAACACCACTCTTCTGTTCCTATTAAAACATTAAACAGGTTCTCCCCACTCAGTGATGCACCCACTGAGAAACCTGATGAAAGTGCTCTAGTTATTGGTGATTCTATTGTACGGAACGTGAATTTAGAGACACCAGCCATCATATTCAAATGTTTACCGGGAGCCAGAGCGCCTGACATCTTGGCAAATTTAAAAGTGCTGGCTAATGCTAAACGTAAATACAGTAAGATTGTTATTCATGCCGGCGCTAATGTTGTTTGACCTGCTAGTCGGAGATCACTAAAAATAACATTAAAGAGTTGTGTGAACTTGCAAGCACGATGTCAGACACTGTAATATGCTCTGGTCCCCTCCCTGCTTAACATGGTGACAAGATGCATAGCAGATTGTCATCACTCAATGGCTGGATGTCTAAGTGGTGCCCACAGAATAACATAGGTTTCATAGACAATTGGACGAGCTTGTGGGGCAGACCTGACCTGTTGAAAAGAGATGGTCTTCATCCCTCCTGGGGTGGCGCCACTCTTCTCTCTAGAAATATGGCAAATAGTCTTATTGTTTATACTTGACTAACTGGGGCCCAGGTCAGGAAGCAGACAGACTGGCTAAACCGACCGTCTGCTAGCTGCCTCACGTCATAGAGGTCAGCTAATTCTCAGCACATAGACACTCTTTCACCTAGATATCACACTATAGAGACTGTGTCTGTTCCCCGAACTAGAAAATACAAAAAACGTCCATACCAAGTTAAGATTAACAATTTAATTGAGGTTCAACAAATAAAAAACAGATGCAATATGGATAAACAAATTATAAAGCTTGGCTTATTGAATATCAGATCCCTACGAAAACACTTTTTGTAAACAATATGATCACTGATCATAATATAGATGTGCTCTGTTTGACAGAAACCTGGCTAAAACCTGATAATTACATTATTTTAAATGAGTCCAACCCCCAAGATTATTGTTATCAACATGAGCCGCGTCTAAAAGGCAAAGGGGGAGGTGTTGCTTCAATTTATAACAACGTTTTCAGGATTTCTCAGAGGACAGGCTTCAAGTATAACTCGTTTGAAGTAATGGTGCTTCATATAACATTATCCAGAGAAACAAATGTTAATGATAAATCCCCTGTTATGTTTGTACTGGCTACTGTATACAGGCCACCAGGGCACCATACAGACTTTATTAAAGAGTTTGGTGATTTTACATCCGAGTTAGTTCTGGCTGCAGATAAAGTTTTAATAGTTGGTGATTTTAATATCCATGTTGATAATGAAAAAGATGCATTGGGATCAGCATTTATAGACATTCTGTCTTATTGGGGTTAGACAACATGTTTCAGGTCCTACTCATTGTCGAAATCATACTCTAGATTTAATACTGTCACATGGAATTGATGTTGATAGTGTTGAAATTATGCAGCCAAGTGATGATAGCTCAGATCATTATTTAGTTTTGTGCAAACTTCATATAGCCAAAATTGTAAATTATACTTCTTGTTACAAGTATGGAAGAACCATCACTTCTACCACAAAAGACTGCTTTTTAAGTTATCTTCCTGATGTATCCAAATTCCTTAGCATATCCAAAACCTCAGAACAACTTGATGATGTAACAGAAACTATGGACTCTCTCTCTTCTAGCACTTTAAATACAGTTGCTCCTTTACGCTTAAGGAAGGTTAAGGAAAACAGTTTGACACCATGGTATAATGAGCATGCTCGCACCCTAAAGAGAGCAGCCTGAAAAATGGAGCGCAGCTGGAGGAAAACAAAACTAGAGGTATTTCGTATTGCTTGACGGGAAAGTAACCTATCCTACACAAAAGCATTAAAAACTGCTAGATCAGATTACTTTTCTTCTCTTTTAGAAGAAAACAAACATAACCCCAGGTATTTATTCAATACAGTGGCTAAATTAACGAAACATAAAGCCTCAACAAGTGTTGACATTTCCCAACACCACAGCAGTAATGACTTTATGAACTACTTTACTTCTAAAATCGATACTATTAGAGATAAAATTGCAACCACTCAGCCGTCAGCTACAGTATCGCATCAGCCAGTGCACTATAGACCCCCTGAGGAACAGTTCCACTCATTCTCTACTATAGGAGAGGAAGAATTGTATAATCTTGTTAAATCATCTAAACCAACAACATGTATGTTAGACCCTATACCATCTAAGCTGCTAAAAGAGGTGCTTCCAGAAGTCATAGATCCTCTTCTGACTATTATTAATTCCTCATTGTCATTAGGATATGTACCCAAAACCTTCAAACTGGCTGTTATTAAGCCTCTCATCAAAAAACCACAACTTGACCGCAAAGAACTAGTTAATTATAGACCAATCTCAAATCTCCCTTTTCTGTCCAAAATACTAGAAAAGGTGGTATCCTCACAATTATATTCCTTCTTAGAGAAAAATGGTATATGTGAGGATTTCCAGTCAGGATTTAGACTGTATCATAGTACTGAGACTGTTCTCCTTAGAGTTACAAATGATCTGCTCTTATCATCTGATCGTGGGTGTATCTCTCTATTAGTTTTATTGGATCTTAGTGCTGTGTTTGACACAATTGACCACAAAATTCTTTTGCATAGACTTGAAAGCTTTGTTGGCATTAATGGAAGTGCATTAGCATGGTTTAAATCGTACTTATATGACCGCCATCAGTTCGTAGCAGTGAATGAAGATGTATCATATCGATCACAAGTGCAGTATGGAGTACCTCAAGGCTCAGTACTAGGGCCGCTACTCTTCACGCTTTATATGTTACCCTTCGGAGATATCATCAGGAAACATGGTGTTAGCTTTCACTGTTATGCTGATGATACTCAGCTCTATATTTCTTCGCGGCCCGGTGAAACACACCAATTTGAAAAACTAATGGAATGCATAGTCAATATAAAAAACTGGATGACGATTAATTTCTTACTGCTAAATTCTGAAAAAACAGAGGTGTTAATTATAGGACCTAAAAACTCTGCTTGTAATAACCTAGAACACTGTCTAAGACTTGATGGTTGTTCTGTCAATTCTTCGTCATCAGTTAGGAACCTAGGTGTGCTATTTGATCGCAATCTTTCCTTAGAAAGCCACGTTTCTAGCATTTGTAAAACTGCATTTTTCCATCTCAAAAATATAGCTAAATTACAGCCTATGCTCTCAATGTCAAATGCAGAAATGTTTATCCATGCATATATGACCTCAAGGTTAGATTATTGTAATGCTTTATTGGGTGGTTGTTCTGCACGCTTAATAAACAAACTACAGCTAGTCCAAAATGCAGCAGCAAGAGTTCTTACTAGAACCAGGAAGTATCACCATATTAGCCTGGTCCTGTCAACACTGCACTGGCTCCCTATCAAACATCGTATAGATTTTAAATATTGCTTATTACTTATAAAGCCCTGAATGGTTTAGCACCTCAGTATTTGAATGAGCTCCTTTTACATTATAATCCTCTACGTCCGCTACGTTCTCAAAACTCAGGCAATTTGATAATACCTAGAATATCAAAATCAACTGCGGACGGCAGATCCTTTTCCTATTTGGCGCCTAAACTCTTGAATAACCTACCTAACATTGTTCAGGAGGCAGACACACTCTTGCAGTTTAAATCTAGATTAAAGACCCATGTCTTCCACGCAGCTTTGACCTGGTTGACTTGGCCCTCCGTGTAGAGACCTTCATCACCATCAATAGACTGCTGGCACCTCTTTGAGGGTGGGAGAAACGACCAGTGACTCCACCCCTGTTCTGCCTCTGCCATCCCCTGCTTACCCTGAATCTATCCAGGTGGGATGCCTGCGTCTCACTCCTCAGCATAAGCAAGAGAGATTCACCCGGGGCTTATACTTCTACTGTGGGAGGGCCGGACACTTTGTCGGCAAATGCCTACTAAAAGCCAGGGCCCTTCAGTAACCAGGGGGATTCTGGTGGGCACATTTTCCCTTAATTTACCCCATGCTTCCCGCACACTTCCCGTGAGTGTTAAGTTTGGAGGCTCCAGTCACTCCTGTTCGGCCCTGGTGGACTCTGGGGCTGGTGCTAGCTTCATGGACACGGGACTGGCCAAGCAGTGGGGAATTCCTGCCATTCCCCTCTCTACTCCCATCTCTGTTATGTCTCTTGATGATTCTTTTATCACCACCATCACTCACCTCACCCCGCCTGTAAGTCTTATCATTTCGGGCAATCACCATGAGATAACAGAGCTGTACCTTGTTGATTCCTCGAGTGCCCCAGTGGTTCTGGGGCACTCGTGGTTGGTGCAGCACATTCCTCATGTGGATTGGGCCAGAAATTCAGTTTCATCTTTGAAATATTCTTGTCTTAAGTCTTGTTTGGCTTCTGCATCTTTTCCTGCTGCTGTGTTTCCTGTTGTGCAGGTGGATGAAGCTGATCTGTCCGGGGTTCCGGAGGAGTACCGTGATCTTCGGCAGATTTTCAGCAGGTCCTGGGCTGTGTCCCTGCCTCCTCACCGGCCGTATGATTGTGCCATCAATCTCCACCCAGGGGTGAGTGGCGTCACTGGTTGGAGGGGTCAGTAAACCATAAGAATTTGGAATACGTCCATTCGTCCAAGAGGGTGAGTTCACGCCAAGCCCAATTTGCCAATGGGTTTGTTTCCCAGTTCTGGAAGGAGTTCTGTCAACAGGTTTTCACCTTCAGACCAATGGGCCGTCTGAGCGGGCAAACCAGGTTCTGGATCAAGCTCTCTGCTGCCTAAAGTCCCATATTCCGAGTTCTTGGAGCCAACAGCTATCCTGGATTTAATATACCCACAACTCCTTGCCAGTGGCTGCCACAGGTATGTCCCCATTCCAGTGTTCCATTGATTTTCAACCTCCTATGTTCCCCTCACAGGAGCCTGATGCTGCTGTTCCGTCTGCCTTAGCCTTTGTCTACAGGTGTTGCCGCACCTAGAGGAAGGCTGAGGAAACCTTGGCTCGGGTTTCCAGACGAACCAAAGCAGCGGCTTACGGTCACCGAATTCCTGCTCCCTGCTACGTATGTGGTCAGAGTATGGCTGTCAACCAAGGACGTTCCTATCTGGGTGGCTTCTCACAAGTTAGCCCCCAGGTTCATGGGGCCATATCAGATCACTAAGGTATTGAGTCCAGATCACACAATCACCTGTTCTGCATTGTTTATCACTCCTCTATTTAGTCTCCTCATGTGTGCTGTCTGTTGTCAGATCATCGTGTTGTGCTCGTTGATATCTTAGCTCCGTCCACATCTCATGTTTTGCCTGCACAGAGATCGTGCCAGTCTTGTGTTCATCCTTTAGTTTTTTTCCCCTCCCTCCTGCTTTCAGGCAGCGCTAACTCCTCCAGTCCTTCTCTTGCTCGTGATCACGATCACTGTCTCTGATCTTCTTCGCCTCGCTGCCAGTGCGCCACCAGTTCCCAGACTCAACAGCACCCCTGCCTTTGTCAGTTTATCTTGTCCTTGATTTGGTGGGTTTCCCTATTGGAATTTGTCCAGGAGACACTTTTGAATCAGCTCCAGGCTGCCCTGTACCTGGATAGTTTTGTTTATTTTTTTTACCCTTTTTGAAATTCAAGCCTGTTAAATAAACTGACCTTTCTGGGCACCTTCAACTGAGTCGAAGTCTCGTACTGACAATATGTCCCAAAACTTGTATACTATATTTTTATGCACTGTATACACAAAAAAAGGCAAAAAAAGTCAGAAATCATCAAATCCCTGCAGGCTGCAACGATACGATGTTGCAGTGATAAAGTTTGTCCAGTGCTCATCACCTGCACCGCTATTCCCTCAGTGATTTAGGCAGGTGTGTTCAGTGCACAGAATCAGCAGGATCCAGAGAACAGCGCGCTGGCTCTGTACGACATCAGTAACGTTCAAGTTCAAGTGAAGGGTTTCATGCGCTTACGGTAAAAAAATATGATTCTGAGGTTGGAAACTGTATTCATACACTTTCTTTTTTTAAATAAAATGACTCTGAGAACAATATTTCATCTTATTGATGTTGCATGATAAGCACAGTTGTACTGTTATTTACTTTTAAAGCACAATGTTTTATTCTACATAACTATTTTTCTAGATCTCTTAACCCTACTCCATACTTAAAAATAACTACAAATAACTACTTTACTTGCTATTAATAAGCCGCAAATTGAAGGAGCTTACTGAGGGAAAACTTTTATAATGAGCATGTGTTTACTAATCTAAAATAATACCACTTAAGATTATCCCTCACATGTTTTTACTGGATAAATTTGTTATTATGGGGAAATGTTTATGCATAAATCTAGATTTAAAATTCATTATAATATAATGCATTAATTTGGCCCTGGCTATCTGGTAGAAAGAAATATATCAACTCAAATGTGATCCCGTGCTTTAACCACTAACCTCTTTAGCCCTACTTATAAACAGACAGCATTTTCAGACATAATTACATACTTTTATTAGGTTTTGCATTTGAAAATATATTTAGAAATAATTAAATACTACCTTTAACAAAGTTTTTTTTTTTAATGTTTTTAAATCTTCTGGTCCAACTAACTGGTAAACAGTGTCCAGCACAGGCTTTGATCTCACTCTGTCTCAGAACTGATATTTCTTCTGGCTTCTTACCAGAAACCATAAAGAACATCACTCAAACCTAAATGACACTCAACTAAATGACACTGAATGTTTAATGCATTTTATTGTTCTACTGATACAGTATAAAGTCTCCTTAACATGTTTGTCAGTTCAATTATATTTAAAAAAATCTTATTTTAATTCTCTCCCGCTAACTTATGAAATAATTGCTACACCCTGATCACAGCATATAAATAAATATTAAAATGAATATAGTTTTCCACTTTGTATGTTAGGATATTACACTTAGATATGTTTTGTGTATTATATGTATTGAAAAATGTTAAATATTACTTCATATAAATATTGGGTAGCTTTATTTTACAGTATTCTTGTTATTCATGTTACATTACCATAATATAGTAATAACAGTAAATTATGCATAAATTCAAGCAACTAATCCTGTATTAAGTACATGATGTCCATTAATATTACTCAGTACTTAATTGTATAATCAACTGCTGTATAAAATCACCAACACATTTGCATCTCTCTTTATAATCATTAAAAGTAACTAATCTCAGTCCATGCCAACTCTTTTCATCTAGACAGCTTTATTTACAGTTTATATAAAACCTGCATCATTTCAGGTACATTAAACACAGATTTATCAATATCAAATTTTCTCTTTTTTTAAAGTAAGATTTTTAGGAATAGAATGCACACAGATTGAGAAGCATTGTATAGGTTGCAGTCTGCAGGTATTATGGCCAATAACAAAAGCTGACCATAAACAAAAACATCCCACTATGTTTTACTACATTTATGTGCAGAAAGGTGTTTTAAGAAAATCTAGAAGGCTGTCCCCCTCGAAATTTACTGTCTGCACTCCGTCCCCCCGCATCTCCCATGTCCAGCCCTGCAAAGCAATCATAACATTACAAATATTGTTTAAAACATAGACAATTTCTTTTTTTTTTTGTAAATTTTTTATTGTTGGCTTTTCAGATATAAAAAAAACATCCTTTAGATGGTGCAATACAATTTGATCACTATTAGATAGTTTGGGAAAGAATTGTTTGTGATGTTGTGTTGAATACAGCACTCTGAAAGACTGCAGAGCTGCTCAAGATCCTCTCTGTGGCTGGTGTGTGAACACACACATGTCAGCCTGCCTTTATCACGTGTGATTTTTTCAGGTCAAATATGTGCTTCCACTTGCTACATTTATTTTCATGTATGGCCCCTTTAATTGCACTCTCTGCCCAGATCTGGTAGGATGATTAACTGGTTCCGGTAGAGTCATTAGACTCGCGCCAGTCGAGAATGTGAATGGCCGCAGTGTGCGAGTGCTCCATGTCTTAAATATTTTTTAGTAATTCTATAATCATTTTATAGGTTAATACTGAAATATATTTGTGTTTAGAAGTAGGTTATATGATTTGGATTTGTGTCACTGTTATATGTATGTAATATCGAGTTTAATGTTCACCTTCAGTATAATATCCACAAGGGTGATGACTGAAGCTGATCACTGCTGTTCTATGTTATCAACAGGTACAGTTTCTAATGTGTTGATTTATTATGTAGTTTATGTAAATGAGGCATTAGCCTCGCGCCAGTCGAGAGTGTGAATGGCCGCAGTGTTATAATATCCACGAGGGTGATGACTGAAGCTGATCACCGCTGTTCTATGTTATCAACAGAATAAACATCCATCTTAAAATTACGATTTGGTGTCCGAGTTCAACACAACACAACGCAGAGACAACACTGTTACATAAGTAATGCTATGCAGAGATACCATTAGAACAGATGAGAAACAGTTTGATGGCGAGTCCATTACACAGCTGACCATAGACTAGTCTTGCTTAAAGTTTAGAAAGAGCAAACTTCCTGAAAGCCAGAACATTATAATACCTATGGCAGGTTTCACTTTCACTGGTTACGGAAGTGTTGTATAGTCACATGCACAAAGGTAAGTGGATGGAATTACAGCTTTAATACTGTGCTTTAATATTGCGTCATATATCATGTATTACTGGATGAAATTATTTTCGATCACTTCTTACAGTGGTGGAAGGAAGATTCATGTTCAGGGCAGCAATATGGAATTAGTCAGTTACTGTCCTTCCCTCTAATACAGTGCTGAAAACACAATACCACACAAGCTCAGGGGTAAGATGTGTTTATTACCTAGATGTGTTTATTACCTAGATGTGTTTACACAGATGTCAGCTATTTATGTCACAGTTCATGAATTCACTGTCTCTCTCTATTGTCCTGCGTAGTGTGTGTCTTTGGGCGTGGTCTGTGATCACTGCTGATCAGCAGCAACAGCTGCTACCAATTGTTTGTGCCTTTTTAAGTGCAGTAACTGGTGTCTCATGTTGTCAGATCATTGTGGTTCTCCGGTGTGTTTCCCTTCTGTTCCTGTGCCGTTCGTTTGGCTCGTGGATTACCTCTCTGTTTTTCATCATGGCTTTAATCACTCAGCACTAGGATTATGAGCACCGTCACCAGGATACAGCATTGATCACCGAAGAACATAGCTGGTTGTCCACCAAGGTCCCTGCGTCACCCACCATCAGAATTCGTGATCGCCCGACCTACCATCTGTGTTGTGAACCATCTGTGTTGTTTACCTGACTGGCCACTTTCATTCACCTTCTTAATAAAGCGCTCTTGCTATTGCATCCTGCCTCTGTCTCTGGTACAATTTATAATTTAAGTGAGTCTTCAAAAAACTATTATTCAGACCACAATGTGATGGCACAATCAGAGGGACATCAAGATTAGTTTTGTTGGAAGCTTGGTTTCAATAAAACATAGTTCTCTTATGAGAGTTCTCTCGTACTGCGTCTTAGCTAAGACGCTACGGGAAAAGTATCTTTTCACGAAATACTGAAGCAAAAAATTATCCTTAATTTTGAATTTTTGTAAAGCAGCAGCACACAGCCATAGGCGAGACGGCTCGCTCGCTCATTGACTGCTCTGCGGCAACTGCACAGCCTATCGAGCGCAGGCTGATGCAACATCAGCCTGCGCTCTTCATGCCGAAACGGGTGTGGCCCAACCCTATAAAAGGAGCTCGAAAAGGCTGACTCACCTGATTTTTCATCTCTTCAGCGAAGCTCACGCATCGTTGGATCACGAAGAAGCAAGCGCCGTCAGATAGCATCTCAGCGGGACGAGCTATTCCTGAAGCCGCTGGCCAACGCCGCCTTCCACTGCCGTTCCTGCTGCGCGTTCCAGCGCACATATCCTTTCAATTCTCTTATATCCAACTGTTCTTTATGCGTGTGTGTGTGTTCGCCCTGCAACATACACTCGTAAAAGAGCTTGCATCTTTTTTAAGATGCCTTCCTGCGGCTCGTCAGAGCCCCACTCAGCGAGGTAGACCGGTACGTTATCTGTGTCTCCTGCCTGGGTGAAGATCATGCAGCGCTCGCGCTAGCTGACGGCGGATGCCCTCACTGCGAGCTGTTGCCATGGTGACTCTGAGGACTCGCTTGGCCTTTTTCCTCTGAGCCTGCATTCTCCGCTGCGCTGAGGCGCCGTAAAAGCGCCGCTTCCAGCGGATTCCGGAACCGTCTTCAGCTCAACCGAGATCGCCGGTTCGCCCTGCTTCAATGGCCTCCCCTGCATCGCTTCCCGATGGGCAGCGCCCGCTGTTTGCCGCCGCGTCGTCCGAGGAAGTCGATCTCAGGGCCGCGTCGGGGGAAGAGGACACGTGCTCTCTGCTAGCTTCGGGCAGTGAGGGCTGGGTGAGCTCCGAGGATCTCGCGCCTTCTGCTCAGAAGCCCAGCAAACGAGCTGACATCAAGAAGGAGCCGAGGTGAGTGCTCACGCTGGCCTCGAGTGGTCTGCACCAGCGCCCCCCCTCTCATTCCCGGCTGGATGGTAGTTTCCTTTCGGATGAGCGTACTTCTCAAAGCCCGCCTCATTTCTTCCTGAGCTTCACGAAGAGGTGGCAAAGGCTTGGAACACTCCATATTCAGCGCGAACTCGTTCGTCTGTCTCACTAGCATTCTCCACACTGGATGATGCTAAAAACAGGAACTACCAGTCACTTCCGCCGGTGGAACAGGCGATAGCGACGCACCTTTGTCCGCCCTCTGCTGGACGGCGGACGAAAGCAGTGTTGCCATCTAAAGCCTGCCGCATGACGTCACCTCTGCTCGCGAGAATCTTTTCTGCTGCTGAGCAGGCTGCGTCTGCACTACACATGATGGCTGCAGATATTCCAGGGTGATCTCCTCTGTGAACTGGACGAGATGGGACCTGAGGCTATCTGTCTCGCGGATTTTAGGAGTGCTTCGCTACTAAATCCGCTGCACAAGCCATGGGACGAGTTATGGCTTCCGCTACGGTGGCTGAGAGGCATCTAGGGCTGACGCTCTCAGACATGGCAAGCGCTCCGGTTCTGCAGCGAGTTGTGCTAGACCGGCCACGCAAAGCTCTCAGCCACACCCCCCGCCTCCTGCTGCTTCATTGAAGCGCCGGTGTACGAGTTCCGGAGAGGAGACTGGTTCATGTCAATAGATCTGAAGGACGCGTATTTTCAAATACAGATAGCGTCACGTCACAGGCGATACTTGAGATTCGCCTTCGAGGGCCAGGCATACCAGTTTACAGTCCTGCCGTTCGGCTTGTCCGTGGCTCCTTGTACGTTTAAGAGGTGCGTGGACGCAGCGCTCGCTCCTCTCAGACTCAGAGGCATGCGAGTGCTGAACTATTTGGACGACTGGCTGATTCTGGCTCAATCACGAGCGGAGCTCGTGGAACACGGGGCCATTTTACTCGATCACCTCGAGAAACTCGGTCTCAGTGTTAACTGGACGAAGAGTTCGCTGAACCCCAGTCAGACGAGACTGTTTTAGGGTATAGCTCTGGACTCACGTTCCATGACGGCGCGGCTGTCACCACAGCGCGCGTTGGGCATTCAGCGCGCAGCGAATTCTCTCCGCTGCGGCGCGACCGTTTCTGCTCAGAGAATTTCAGAAGATGCTGGGTCTCATGGCCTCAGCATCTCCAGTTCTTCGGTTGGGCCTGCTCCACATGCACCCCCTGCAGTTCTGGCTGAGAGCACAGGTACCGCTCGGAGCATGGGTATCTGGTTGGCTGCGTCTCAGGGTCAATCAGAGCTGCGTTACAGCCCTGAAACCCTGGACAGCGAATGACTGGTACCAATCAGGTGTAAGCCTGGGGACTTCCTCGAAAGTGAAGATGGTGTCGACGGACGCCTCCACTTCGGGATGGGGAGCGCTGCTCGAGGGCAGACCGTCATTTGGCCTGTGGTCAAAACGGGAAAAGCTCCAACATATCAACTGTCTGGAAATGCTGGCAGTGGAGAACGCGCTGACGCGCTTTTGTCCCCGAATCAAGGGACACCACGTCTTAGTCCGTTCGGACGACATGTCTGTGGTGTCCTACATAAATCGCCAGGGCGGTCTCGGGTCCCGAAACCTGTACAGGTTGGCGGAACGCCTCCTGGTTTGGGCTCAGCACAACTTGCGCTCGCTGAGGGCAGTTCATGTGCCTGGGCTACAGAATCTGGGTCCAGACAGGCTGTCCAGAAGCAACATTTCCACGGGCGAATGGTCTCTACACCCGCAAACAGTCCGGCTGTTGTGGGAGAGATTTGGCAGGGCGAAGGTGGACCTCTTCGCGTCCCACGAAAACACTCACTGCCCCGCGTTCTTTTCCAAGAACGAAAGTGCATTGTCACGGAGATGGCCGTGCTGCCCGCTTTAAGCTTTTCCCCCCGTCTCCCTCCTACCGCAGGTGATAGAACGGGTGAGGGAAATGGGATGTTCAATACTGCTTGTAGCACCATTTTGGAAGAACCAACCATGGTTCCCAGATTTGATGCAGTTAGCAGACTGCCCCGTGGCAAGTGCCGTTGAGGAGGGATCTCCTCTCGCAGGCCGGGGGCTCGATTGGCACCCTCAACCGGAGTTGTGGTCCCTCCATGTATGGGCGCTCAACGGTTACCCGCTGATCTCTCAGTGGGAGTGCTAAATACCATCACTCAGGCTAGAGCTCCGTCGACACGACGGCTGTATGCCTCGAAGTGGTTGGTGTTCTCCAGCTGGTGCACAGCTCGGGGATGTTCACCCCTTAGTTGTGAGGTGACGAGGTTCTCTCCTTCCTACAGGAGCTGTTGGATAAGGGCAGAGCCCCATCCACGCTCAAAGTATATGTGGCGGCTATCTCAGCGTTTTCTGAGACAGCGTTCGGTCAGTCAATAGGAAGGAATGATTTGGTCATCCGCTTCCTTAGAGGAGCTAGGAGGCTGAATCCTCCCAGACCTCCGTCAGTCCCTGTTTGGGACCTCGCGACGGTTTTGGAGGCCATGAAGGGTTCCCCTTTTGAGCCTAGCCAAACGATTAGCCTCCAGCATCTGTCGTTCAAGACAGTGTTCTTGTTGGCTCTCGCTTCAGTGAAGCGTGTGGGTGACCGCACGCGCTCTCGGTGAGCCAGTCGTGCTTGGAGTTTGGGCCTGATGACTCAAGGGTCATACTCAAACCTAGGCACGGTTATGTGCCGAAATCCCTCAACGCGCCGTTTCGGGCTCAGGTTATTGCCCTGTCTGCCCTGTCGGTGTCAGGAGAGGATGGAGACTCGAGTCTTCTTTGCCCTGTTAGGGTTTTAAGAGCTTATGTGTCTCGCTCCGCTGTCTTTAGACAGACTGAGCAGCTGTTTGTCTCGTTCAGTGGACGTTCAAAGGGAATGGCTGTTTCGAGACAGACTCTATCCAGATGGATAGTTGACGCCATAGCGTTAGCTTACGCTTCCAGGGGCCTTCAGTGCCCACTGAGCGTCAGAGCACACTCCACAAGGGGCGTTGTTACGTTAGTAACCGAGTACGTTTTACAGTGAGGAGGATTTTTTTTTGAAGTCTGAAACTTACAGTATTATATGTATAAAGCTAGAGAAGAGGATGAGCGAAATCTATATTCCAAATGATGTCTTTACTTAAATACACTTTAATGAACCTAAAACCTTAAAAATAAAAAAATATATTTTTGGCATTTTTGCAGAATAGACCAGGGGTCTGGAAGCTTTTTTACCAAAGAGCCATTTTTGTTGTTGCTGTTTATGGAATTCTGTACTTGAATGGGCTAATAGACATGTAACTACAGTAATAATCTGAACAGGAACAGGACAAAAAATTTAGACCTGCTAATTAATAATGCAGCATACATTGAACTAAGAAACATGTTTGTGTGAAAGAATGTTACGTGTTTATGTGTGTTTGTCCATTTAAATACAGACCAGACTATAGATTATATACATTTCATACTGTATATGTCACATGTATGATCTGTTTTAGTTTAATTTTCTGTTTCTCCGTTATCCTACCTAGTTAGTTTCCACGGTTTTTGATTATTAGCTCCACACCCGTTTCTGTTCTTCTTGAGTACGTTCACTGTTTATAAGTCCTGTGTTCTCCTCGATTCCTATGTCTGCTATAGTTTGGATTTGTGTTTGTTTTTGCCAATTTTCTCGTGGATTAATAAAAGACCTCTTTTGATTATACTCCTTTGTTGTTTGCTTTGTTTTGCACACCAACTCATGACAGAATAGCAGACCCTCAAACTGAGTAATTTTGGCAGCGTTTATCTTTCAGTTTACTTATTAATTTTTTTCCTCTCCTCCTCCCAGAATGGATTTACCAGCCAACTCTTGTGCATTGAACAGTTGGACCATTCGCTGGAGGCCAATACCAGTGCCTTTCCCACTTCCCGGACTTTTCCATGAAAGCGGCAAAATCTTCCTCTTTGGGACCGGTCACTGGCAGGCGTGCCTCACACCACTCGCTCAAGCTGGTGCTGTAGAAAACAAATAGCAAGCGGTGTAAGGCACGCCTGCCAGTGAACGGTCCCAAAGAGGATGATTTTGCCGCTTTCATGGATTGGGTGCTAATGAATTGTAGATCTCCATTCATCATCTGCCACTGAGGAGGATCTCTCCAGCCACACTCCAGAACCAGATACCAGCCAACCATCATCCTGCTACACAGAGCAAATGCCAGAGCCCAACACATTCGCAGAACCCGAGTCTGTCGTGATTAAAAAGCCAGCGCCATTCAAAGCGACGGAGCCAGTCATTGCCTCAGAGCTAGGACTCCAGAGCACCACTCACCAGATGTGTAATGCAACACCATGCATAGTGGTAGAGCCGGTGGAGATTGAGGGCTTGGATTGAAGCCCCACCCACACTCCTGCGACTGAGGGTGAGCTGTATCTAGGGGAATGTATCTAGGGGTTTCTGGGAATCATATGGTGAATCTAATGGACATCTTTCAAATGGATTTAAAAGACTGGTTTGGGGAGTTAATTCCCAGTTCTCCTGTGTTTCTGCTGGTTCCGCCCAGCCCTGAATCTTCTGCGGCTCTGCTGGTTCCATCTAGCCCCGAATCTCCTGCGTCTCCGCTGGTTCCGTCCAGCCCTGAATCTCCTGTGTCTCTGCTGGTTCCGCCCAGCTCAAGTTCTCCTGTGTTCCCTCCCAGCCTTCCTTTCCCACCTCCTCTTAAACCAGCCAGTTCCTCAGCTCCAACTCTGCTGGTGCCTGTCAGTCCCTCAGATCACCCCCAGTCAGCTCCACCTTGGCATGAGGATCCCCTGTCTCCGCTTCAAGGGTTCGAGTCCTGAACTCCACCTGGGTCCTTCGGCCCATCGGTTCTGCCTTGGAACCTAGCTCCCATGTCTGCACCATGGCCTGTCTTCCCACCATCTCCAGTGGGCTCACTCGTCCCTCTGGCTCCACCTTGGTCAATTGTCGACCATCTGCCACCTTGGGACTCCACTCCTCTGGCTTCACCTCATCACTCCACAGTGGGCCGCTATCCTGGCTGGGCTCTGGAACTCCACCTGGCTCCTCCTGCTCCAGTCTCCTTCCTGGCTCCTCCCTCCATCTACTCCACCCTGGCCCTATGAACTATGCCCCTTTCTGATTGCCTGCCCCACGCCCACCTCCTGAACCCCCACCCTCCCTCCGCTGTTGGACTGTTTGTTGGCATGAGTATGCACCATTGCAGAAAGGGGGTGAACTGTCTCCTGTATGATCTGTTTTGGTTTCGTTTTCTGTGTTGCCGTTATCCTACCTAGTTAGCTTCCATGGTTTTTGATTAATTAGCTCCACACCTGTTTCTGTTCTTCTTGATTGCATTCATTGTTTATAAGTCCTGTGCTCCACCCTGATTCCTTTTGTCTGCTATCGTTTGGATTTGTGTTTGGTTGTGCCCATTCTCTCCTGTGGATTATTAAAAGAACTCTTTTCATTATACTCCTTTGTGCATTTTGTTTTGCACACCATCTCGTGAAAGTACTGTATATTAGCCATTTTTATGAATAAATATGCTTTTTAATGCAGTATATGGATAACAGTTTTCAGATTAATAACAGTAAAATATAATTATATAGCTGTACAAAGGAAAAAAAAATTATAACCAAAGACTTTGACAACAAAATATTTGTACCGCAGTACAAATAAAAGATCTGTCCTCTGTAGGACCCTTGTATTGACTATTTATGATGTAAACATTCATATAATTTTTTCTTAGAAACTTTGTATGTGTCTGAAAAAGTGACTGGTGAATAGGTCCCTTTCAGTCAATCACTTTCGACATCACATCGGTGACCAACAAAATTGGATTGCTTCGATAGACCAATGTACTTTGAGTGTAAACTAAACGAGCCAATGAACATTGCCATGTAATCATTGTATCCAGCTGCCGCTGATCACAGCGTGAGTATAATAAGGCAGCTGGTGCAAGTGTTAGTATTGTTCTTGTGTGTTGGTGAGACGGCGCTTCAGCAGTGGTCTTTCCTGAGTCGAGTGGGTTGCACACTTCAGACTGCACTACCCCCTGTCGTGTTGCAAGAGGCCAATTCCCCTGTGCGCTTCAGCACTAAAAGAGCATTTCCTAAAGAGCAAATTTCTCTAAAAGAGCTTCACGTGTGCGTCTTTGTTAAGACGATGGATCGTCTACAAGATATGCTTATGCCTTGAAGTGGAACCTGTTTGTCGAGTGGTGTTCTTCTCACCGAGAAGACCCCTGAAGATGCCCAATTGCGGTTGTGCTTTCCTTTCTGCAGCAAGCACTGGAGCATAGGCTGTCTCCCTCCACCGTCAAAGTCCAGGTTGCCGCTATTGCTGCGTAACATGACCATGTGAATGGGAAGGCTTTAGGTAAGCATGACCTCATCATCAGGTTCCTTAGAGGGGAGCCAGGAGGTTAAATCCTTGCCGGCCCCCCTCTATACCCTCTTGGGACCTGACTCTAGTGCTAAAATCACTACAGCAGGGCACACTCGAGCCTTTGCATTCAGTTGAGCTAAACTCTGCTCCTGTTTACACTGGCCTCCATCAAGAGGGTAGGGGACCTGCATGCATTTTGGTCGATGATTCGTGTCTAGAGTTTGGGCCGGCTGACTCCCAGGTAATCCTAAGGCCCCGGCCAAACTACGTGCTCAAGGTTCCCACTACACCCTTCAAAGACCAAGTGGTGAACCTGCAAGCGCTGCACCTGGAGGAGGCAGACCCAGCCCTGGCTTAGCTCTGTCCAGTCCGAGCATTGAGATGCTACGTAGACCAGACACAAAGCTTCAGGAGCTCAGACCAGCTCTTTGCTTGTTATGGAGGCCGACAGAAGGAGAATGCTCAGAAGAGGTACTCGTATGTTTATAGTCCACGGTATAGCCTTAGAGCCTGTTTTTCCCCTGCACACTTCCGCCTTCCCAAGTGTGTTTAAATCACCTCAAATTTCTCCATATAGAGGTAAAAAACAGATGCTATGTATGTATTTGTGTACGGTATATTTTCACAGTGTTATCCAATCTCACCAAGTGAGGTAGTGCTTTGACAATGGTGAGTGGAACTACTTGTTCCGAGCCCCAGCCTACACCTAATAGGGGCACAGATTGCTCGCACAGGGCACTGGAAGGGGCAGCACCCATGGCGCTTTGGTAGGGATCCCAATTTCGTGACCGACTGAAAGGGAATGTGTCGCTTATGCATGGTAACCCTCGTTCCCTGAAGGAGGGAACAGAGATGTCACATCCCGTCGCCACGGATGCTGTACCACCGCTGAATCGCCGGGTCACCGGCTCGGCTCCTCAGTTAAAACATGCTATGCATTGCACCTGCTGCCTTATTATACTCACGCTGTGATCAGCGGCAGCTAAATGCAATAATTGCATTCCAATGTGCATTGGCTCATTTAGTTTAAACTCGAAGTAGATTGGTCTATTGAAGCGATATCCCAATTTCGTCGGTCACCGACCTAACATCTCCGTTCCTTCCTTCAGGGAACGAGGATTACCATACATATCCGAGACGTTACAGAACATAACATAATACATATTGTGCTCATTAAAGCTGAACTATTAATTAAAAATAATGTATAAATAGTATAAAGAAAAAAAAAACATCTGCCCAAATGTATAATTGCTTTAAAACCTATTTCTAAAATTTATAGAGGTTTCTAATATTTGGAATAGAAAATTGTAGATTTTCATTCCGTCTTTTCATCCCCTGGAAGATGCTGAGAATTTTTTATGTTTCCATTGCTCTTCCATACATGACCAGTTATATTCTGTGGATTGAGGCAGAACACTCAGTCTTTGTACCACTCATCCCAAGAACATAATTCCCAACTGTGATCTGAAATGACAACGAAAGTAAATTATTTTTACTAATACAAAGGTAAGATTTACATTAACCTTAACACAGCATTATTCTCAAGTTAAATGATGAACCTTCATAGAATCAATGGAATTACCAATTAATTAACAGCATAACAGTATCAAAAAACAGACTTACAGTGAGTGAGTCCACTACTGGGGCAATTCCTGATTCTCTTTTAAGCTTACAGATAACAGCATTGGACTTGATCTTCTCCAAAGCACACTGATACTTATGATCTCCCTGTAGGCCTGTCACAGTCACCTCACTGATATTCAAATTCAGCTTATCTGCTTTTTTCTGAGAAACAGGGACTCGAAAGATTAATTAGTCCCATCAATGCACAGTTACCAGCTCAAATTCTAAGGTCGGATCTTGCTTGTCTAAAGAAGTTTTTTACCTGAATGTTCACATGTAGATTGTTGTCCACCTGTAAGACGGTGAATCCAGTGAATTCTGGATCAGGCTTGTAGGAGAAATAACCCACACAGTTCACAGTGGAGTTCCCAACATTTAACAGCAATCTAAACTGACCACCGCCATCATAAGGGTGGGAGTGAAACCACACATCCTGAGAAAGAGAGACAATGATAATATGACTAATACATGTGAAGCTTTAAATACAAATATTAAAGGCATTATGACATGAGGAATCTTTTTTTTTAAAGCTACACAATGTAACAGTTAAAAAATATAGTGTGCTTTGGTGGTGCGGATAAAAAAATTTACACAATTTTTTGTCTCGACTTGAGGTCCTTTCTCAATCCTGTCCCACTCTTTTTGTACCCTGATTACTGTCAGTCTATATTAGGGCTGTCAAAATTGCTCAAAATTGACGTTCGAATATTCACTCTAAAAATACACGAATATTCGAACTATTCGAACATCTGGTTGCGCAAGGTGTCAATGGCCCGCATTACGTCAATAACAGGCAAAAATAATACAAAGAGACATAACTACTTGTATAGCTAGTCTATTTAAGTTTAAACATATATGACAACGTATTACCTACACAAAAACAAAGAAATCAACTAATGGCCAAGACTGCAGACCTCACGCTCTCTCACCCTCACGTTCTCTGCGCATAATGGTTTAAATGAACAAACAAATTTTTGTGCAATTAATATAAGGTCGCGACTTTTGTCCCAAATATAGCAGGCTTCATTCAGTGATTGAAACAAATATTATTAATATTAATTGAAGTTTTACAGCATATAGAACTGATATTGAATGCTCTGAGGGAGCTGTGCTGTGGTAAACATGGAACTTTTCCTTGACATGAAATGATAAATAATCAAACCTCGGATCCATTGCTTGACAGAACTCCCCGAAGCGTGCCCCATCCGCGATACTGATCGGTCTCATGTCCTTACAAATGAACAAAATTATTTTATCCGTTATGGCCTCTTGTCGTGTTGCAGACAAAGTGCTTGCGGCAAGCGATGCAAAGTAACGTTAAGTGTCAAGACGTGACTGTTTAGCTGGAGTTCCACACATTATGCCATGCTCATTTGGGTGCACATTTTTGAGATGTGACCTCATGTTGCTAGTGGTCGAAGGGTATGCTAACTGTATCTTAAATAGCTTGCATACAACTTTATCTCGCGGGTCAAGAATTTTACCTAATTTTCTCTGCTGCGGTCGAGTTGGGCTCTGCACTTGCTGGCATCTTCCATGAAGACGCGTCAACTTTCAGCAGTGATGCTGTGCCAGACAGTGCGACTCCTGTGAGGCTGTGACCTGTCCCTGAACCCTCAGGCGCGCTAGCGCGCCCACTCGCAAAGCAGACAACCACGCCTCTACTACCGTGGGCCTTTTTTCCACATTTCTTTTTTTTATTCGAATATTAATTTTCACCTTCGAAATTCGTTTTTTTTTTAACTATTCGAATACATATTCAAATTTAGAATATTCGTTGACAGCCCTAGTCTATATTGACTTATTGCAAAAATGCCAAAAATAAAATGTTAAGGTTTTAGGTGATTAAAGTGTATTTGAAAATGGATTTCACTCATCCCCTTCTCTAACGTTTTACATATAATACTATAAGTTTTAGACTTCAGAATTTCATCCTCATCGCCAAACTATCTTTTATTGAAACCAAGTTCCAACAAAACTAATTTTGACTTCCCTCTGATTGTGAAATCACACTGTGGTTGATATTTACATTGCATCATCTAACATTATAGGTGACCCTCAAAGGACATCCCTCAACAACAATGTGTGAATATTAGATTTTTGACTAAGACTCACTTAAGTTATAAGTAGCTGGGATTTGTGTCAGATCCAGCTGCAGTAATACCCACATCTTACCCCTGAGCTTGTGTTGTATTGTGTTTTCAGCACTTTATTAGAGGGAAGGACAGTAACTGACTCCACTAATTCCATATTGCTGCCCTGAACATGAATCTTCCTTCCACCACTGCAAGAAGAGATTGAAAACAATTTCATCCAGTAATACATAATATTAAGCAATATTAAAGCACAGTATTAAAGCTTTAATTCCATCCGTTTAATTCCATTTAATTCCAAATACACAAATACAAGCACTGATTTGTAGGTTATTGTCTCATTGTCTCACCTTTATGTGTAACTGTGGCCCGCTTCCATGTGTCCATTCACAACGCTGAGAGGAAGAGGACCAGTGACAGCCAGATGATACACACTGAACACACCTGCACAAATACACATATGATGATGATAAACTCTGTGTTAACTGTGTTATCATTTCTTCTCTGTGATATTTTCTCACTGCATTTCATTTTCTCACTGTGTATAAGAAGCATTTGTTGAATGATCTGTGATACTGGAGCAGTTCCTCAGTGTCAGCATCTCTGTGATCTTCTGACAAATGTTCCTGATTATAATAATCATATTCTGACTAGACAAATGCACTGTATGTTAGTAAATATACAACTTCTTTGAAGGAGAACCAACCTCCAGTATAGAGCATCTGGTCAGAAAAACTACAGGAGCAGTTTGGGAAGACTGCAGACAGATCAAAGCCAGCACACAGGTTTACACTTTCTTTAGTGAAGGCACATGAGAAGGCAGGATTTCCTGTGCTCTCCAGACTCAAGAAAAGATGTAGAGTGATCTATATAGAAGACAGGGGAAAGGCAGGTAAATATTAGTCTTGTAAGTATTTCTAGTCGATAATTAAGAAAATACTTTAGATATGTCTACCATCACAGAAGAATTCTTTGCCATCTGAAAAGAAAACAGCTGTGTCTCAAGAGAGTTTTTTGGGAAGGACACCTATGGAGTATCATGAGTAGAACATCTACTGTAGATAAAAACAGCACCAACCAAAATATCACTACAGAACTGTTTGCAAATTGCATATTTAGTGTAGATGCAGTCTAGAGCAGACATGTGTTATGTGTGAAAAATCACACGTGATAAAGACAGGCTGACGTGTGTGTGTTCACACACCAGCCACAGAGAGGATCCTGAGCAGCTCTGCAGTCTTTCAGAGTGCTGTATTTAGCACACTGAATAACGGACACTCTTCTTAACTACATTATAACAGAAACATACAAATATGAGCAGAAGAAACATCTATTTTAGACTCATTCTGTAAATTCAGCATTTCTTTTTTGTTTAAGAGGATTTTAATATTTTAGGCATTCTTTCCAAAAATGTCTCATGTGATCAAATTGTATTGCACCATCTAAAGTAAAAAAAAATAATAATACTACATGAAAAGCCAATAAAAAAAAAAAATATACAAAAATAATAAAAGCAGGATATTTTTGTCTATGGTTAGCTGCACAATGTCTTATTTATTGAGTATCTCATTTGATTTAATATATTTCTTTCCACCAGATAGCCAGGGCCAAATGAATGCATTGTATTATACTGAATTTTGAATATAGATTTATACATAAACATTGGCCCAATCCTCGTTGCTGCCCCTGCTGACAGTGAGCTGTACTTTAACACCACAGAGAGCGGCTGAAGTTCACTACCACTCTGGAACACAAACAACAATATTAACTTTAGATGACTTTAGTGAATAGTACAACTATGTTTATCATGCAACTTCTACCAGAAAGACTCGGGAGATAAACGTACGAAGCATACATTTATTGACAACTCAGCAAGCATAATTATAAATTTCTTTGGCGGAAGGCCCCGTCCATGGTTCGTAATCCGAGGGTAGCGGACCTGCATTTCCTGCCTGAAGACGAAGGCAGGGGCGCAGCCGACCCCCCCTGGAAGGTAAGGACAGGACCATCCTGGTGGTGGTGGGGAGGGTGGAGGTTGTTATCACGTCGGCATCTGTGAACTCAAACATGTGCAAGTACGATCTTTTATACCAAAGTATAAAGACGTGATTGGATGAGGAAGGTAATTAGTGACGAAGTAATTGAGTCTTCCTGGCAGAACTTAGGCTAAAGCTTTCACTTCTACCAGAAAGACTCGGGAGATAAACGTACGAAGCATACATTTGACAACTCCGCAAGCATAATTATAAAATTTCTTTGGCGGAAGGCCCCGTCCATGGTTCGTAATCCGAGGGTAGCGGACCTGCATTTCCTGCCTGAAGACGAAGGCAGGGGCGCAGCCGACCCCCAAAAATAGGTGGATTATGAACCACCAGACGGGGCGGCCTTCCCCCCCAAAATAAATAGATGAAAGTATACAAACCAGTTGTGAATCCTAAGGTTCCTGAAGATATAAAGAGAGAGTTAGCATGATCAGTAAGATAATGTTAGATTAACCTCATATGCCTAAATGATTTTTTATTTTTTTTAATTATTATATAAAGTTTTATTACAGACATGTACAGGCCTTGATAGACCATACAGAAATAGCCACGATAGCCAGACACGGACAGGCCTCAATAGACCATACAGAAATAGCCACGATAGGCAGATGCGGACAGGCCTCGATAGACCGTACAGAAAAATAGCCATGATAGCCAGACACGGACAGGCCTCGATAGACCATACAGAAATAGCCACGATAGGCCAGACGCAGACAGCCACGATAGGCAGACGCAGACAGGCCTCGATAGACCATACAGAAATATAGCCATGATAGCCAGACACGGACAGGCCTCGATAGACCATACAGAAATAGCCACGATAGGCCAGACGCAGACAGCCATGATAGGCAGACACGGACAGGCCTCAATAGACCGTACAGAAATAGCCATGATAGCCAGGCACAGACAGGCCTCGATAGACCGTACAGATATAGCCACGATAGGCTGGACGCAGACAGCCACGATAGGCAGACACAGACAGGCCTCGATAGACTGTACAGAAATAGCCACGATAGGCCAGACGCAGACAGCCACGATAGGCAGACACGGACAGGCCTCGATAGACCATACAGAAAAATAGCCATGATAGCCAGACACGGACAGGCCTCGATAGACCATACAGAAATAGCCACGATAGGCAGACACAGACAGGCCTCGATAGACCGCACAGAAAAATAACCACGTTAGGCAGACACGGACAGGCCTTGGTAGACCGTACAGAAATAGGCATGATAGGCCAGACGCAGACAGGCCTCAATAGGCCATACAGATAGTGTTTTTTTTGTATTAAATACCGCTAGTAACGCCACCACCAGTAATTGCATGAATTTACCTGATTTCTAACAGGAGAGCTTGCTGAGCTTCGAGAATGGTCAGGTCTGATGTATGATTCGAACAGGGAGGAAGACCATCTGCCCATGATCTTAATAGCGGACGTAGAGATTCCTTGTTCAGCTGCTGAAGTAGCTGGCCCAATTCTGAATAATGGCTGGTATAGAGAGAGGGGGGATAGACTGCAGCTTGAGAACAGCGGTTAAGTGAGTTCTAAAACAGGCCTTGGAAACGGGTGCTCCGTTAGGTAAAAAGCGGTGCGTTTTTAGAAGTTCTAGGCCGGATTTTAAGGAATTTCACCGTGCTGAGAGGGACAGAATTATTGATTTTTGAAATTGTTAAGGTAGCACCAGAACCTTGCGCATCGGTTTGGAGTCCTTAAGGAAGAGTGTGAAGAATTTAGGTCTGAATCGTAGATCGGAAAAGGAATGCCACGAGCAGGATTGAATTAATTAGTTCCTGAAGTGAATTCCCCTGGACGCATAGACCCGTAGAAGGCAGATGAACACTGCCTCGAGAGAATATTGAGGTACTTAGAAGGGAGGCCATAGCTGATGGAAGTAATACATTTTTGCAATATGGCATGGTAATAGCAGATGTTTGTCTTTAATTTTGTTGGGAGATTTAGCTAACCCCTTAAGTAGTAATCGAACGGAATATCCAGAAAAGGCTTTGAAAATTAGGATTTATAAAATTTAGCGTAGAATTGGATGCCGGCAAGGAGTCTGCGAATAGAGAAATTTTAAGATTGCGATTTTTAAAATTAAAGACGAGAAGGAGCAAACGGTCGAAATTAGAAAAGGTAAAACGGAGATTTGGAAGGAAAAAAGCATTACAAGCGGACCATGCAGACGTGTAGGCTTGAGTGTAGAGGGAGCGACACATTTAGAAATGTGATTTCTAGCTGACATAAGCAGGTCGTTTAGTTTAGTATTATGTCTGCTAACGGAGGGCAGATTGAAGGATCCGGGTTGACTGAGGGGCACGGCTGTCTGACAGTGTAATGTGAAGGCCGCAACAGCCGAGTAAGACTGAAGTCGATGGTATGAGAGACAGAATGAACCAACACCAGTAGATGCGCGAAATAAACAAGCCTAGATTGCAGCTTAAAGTCAGCATAAAATCGAAATTGACTTAAACTTACTAGCACGCATTGCTAATCTTGATGTAACAATTAATCATTGTTTGTCTTCGTAATCTTTATCGAAATCTGAACATTCCACTCTGTAATGCATAGTTTTTCTGATGACGTCAGGTTGACAGCATGTGCAGAACCTCCTTAACACACCCCTCCAGCCGTTAGTTTGCTATGAGTGAGACGGAGACCAGGAGCGCAAACAAACCATGCCCGCTAATTAATAAATCGGTTTAAACTGGAGATATGTCACTACACTGAAATAAAGTCAGCAGCAACTCCGTGTCACATGGACTTAAGATGCCTACTGAGCATTGAGCCGAATCTTACCTACGACTCAAATGAAAGGGTCCATATACGCATCAGCTTGATAGATCCAGTGTTCATAATAGCGCTAGTCCGAGAGTAAGCCGTGTAAAGATTAGGTGAGAGCAGCGGTTCCCTGCATCTGCAGCCATAGAATCCTGTTCCAGAACGAAGCCTCCAGACGAAATGAAACAATGACTGAATAAACAAAGATAGCATAGGATTAAAACAACAATCTTAAGTGTGCTAGACAAAGCATTTTTTTTTTTTACAGAAATGCGAACAATCCTTATCAGTATAAAAGATTGTAGCTTTTATTACAAGCCTTAAAATGTCTCATTACGAAGGGGTTATTCAAAACATTGCATGCACTATGATCAACATCTTAATTATGCAGTGCGAGTCTGCTAGATAAACAAGCACGAAACGCCCGGTGCTTTATCTTGAACGTGTGAGTATAAAGCCTTACAGAGAATAAAGTGAATGCCCGAACTCCACAAGTGCATAGAAAAAAAATGATACTTATAATGTTGTAGATTGATGAAGTAATGGAGGCGAGATGCCGAATTCTGTCTGCTGGTCCGGAGAGACTTCATTCCAGCAGGTTCACGTGTTGCGTACGGATGAAATATTTGTTGATTGAGACCAAAATCCTTTCAGGTGTTGAGACCCAAGCAGCACTGACGCGACATCTCGGAAAGCACCGGCGTTGCCAAGACCGGTGTTTTTTTTTTTTTTCTGCGGGTTGCTATTCCGGTCCGGGGTTTGAGGTGCCCCCAATAATGTCATACATAGCCCCTAGAATGTGAATTCTTCGAGGAACCCCTTTTTGAACGCGATTGGGCTATTTTTAGTAGTAACTGACGGTTTTGAGAAAACCTGGCAACCCTGGAAAGCACGCGAACTCCGCCAATTACATCCTCTGCCGAGAAAAGCCAAAGTTTGTATATCATCCGACACGAATGACCGCAGATAATTACCGCGACACGGAGCAAAGCCAGCAATCTCGTGTACATCTTAGAGGAACGTCGAACTCACTATAGTTTGCAGGACACAACTTAACTATAGCGAGTAAATCAATAAACGCGACAGCTTGAGCAAGGAACAATCGTGTCGGAATTTGCGGTTGTTATCACGTCGGCATCTGTGAACTCAAACATGTGTAAGTACGATCTTTTATACCAAAGTATAAAGACGTGATTGGATGAGGAAGGTAATTAGTGACGAAGTAATTGAGTCTTCCTGGCAGAACTTAGGCTAAAGCTTTCATATCAATAAGGTGAAACACTGTTCTCAGAGTAATTTTATTTAAAAACATGTAGAATGCAATTTCTAACCTCAGAAATACATTGCTTTTCACCGTAAGTGCAGAAACCCTTCACCTGGCCTCGAACATTACTGATGTCGTACAGATTCTCCGGATCCTGATGATTCTGTGAACTGAACACACCTGCCCAAATAACACCGTTCACTGAGGGAATTACAGTGCTGGCAATGAGCAATGGACGAACTTTATCACTGCAGCATCGTCTCCTTGCAGCCTGCGGGGATTTGATGATTTCTGACTTTTTCTCTTTAGAGCTGCCCATCTTCAGGACGAGCACTTTTCTCTCATCGTCAGTCTCTGTGTTGAGAAATAAATACGATTCTGAGGGCGAAACTCTCTGGAATCCATCAACAAACTCCACATCTCTCACTGTGCTCTGAATGACAGCATCTGATCCTTCTGCTATTCTTGAGAAAATCCCTCCGGTTGAGAATCTAAAGTGTTCCTCAGGGTAACAACAGAATACCTGGTATCTTGAGCTTTTGCATTGTCGTCCTTTTTCCCAACTAAAAGGTACCTACCACTTATGAAGGCAACAGATTTCTCATTCTTTTTCGGTCCAACCAATATATTACTTTCATTGTAAATAATGTTTGTAATGTTATTTATATCAAGAACTTTACAATATCCTTCTTCAAAATTCCCACACATTATCAGGGTGCCGTTCACGTCAAAAGGCACCAGAATGTTGACTCTGTTAAGGTCAGGGGCATTAGTGATTTCTATCCTCTTCTCCTCATATAGATCGTGTGTCATCTGATGTAGTCTTACTAACTACAATGTCTCCATCAAGTCCTGCACATCTCCGCAAATGCAGTATTTCAAAAGTGCAAGTATTCCAAGTAAGTATCATCTCATCTTGCACATATGATGAGCAGCTTTGATGAGCAGTTAAAGTTTTGATCAACCTCACTCAAAGCAATGTGGTGAGGTGAGGGCGGGGGTCTAAAAACTACAGAGAACATTTAGTTGGCTGCTATGGTTACTGTGTTGACCTTTACTCTAGTATTCTAAAGTTTACCAATGTGCAGTTAAAAAAAACACTCTTGTTTAATAATTGTTTTGCGTTCACATAGGTATTTAAAAGCAAGCCTAAACATTCTAATTATCTGATGTGTTTAAGATAGAGATTTATTAAGTTTGTAAAGCTACCATTAAACACAATAATTGTGTTTTATCACAATTTCCCCAGTGCCCTAAATATGTTGGGTGATGCCCTAATATGTTTGTTTTACTTGAAAATGTTATGTTAGAATTAGAATTAAAAGTTAGGTATGTATGCATGTAAATGTCTGTCTTTTTGATATGATTAGTGGTGAAGAGTGGAGCTTGTGCTAAAGTTGTGGTTGTCTATTGCACATATGAGTGTCCTTTGGAGGAGTGGCCTCCATAGTTGCATTGTCAAAATCAATTAATTTGAAAACAGTGTTAGTTAAAAGTTAATATTGGTATCTAAAAGAACACACGTCACCATACAAATGCATATAACTTTTCACTGAATTGCAATGAATCTTAGTTCTTTGAATGATGCATGAAGCACCATAACCCATCGCACAAACAAACCACAATCTCTTCACTCTTAGAATAATAGGTACAAAAGCTGTCACTGGGGTGGTATCCTTTCAAAAGATTTTAATACGTACCAAGTAGGTAATATGTATACTTTACGTGCTAATATATATTTTTAAGGTATATATTTTTATATGTATGCTCTAGAGGTAAACCAGGTACAAAAGTGTAAATTTTTTGAAAGGTTAAAGCCCCAAGGATAGCTTTTGTAACTTTTCTTCTTAGAGTGTTGCTAACCACAAAAACATCAACAACAGGAACTCTTCTAAATGTCCAACATAGCTGAACATTAAACATGAACAGTTTTCCCCCTTAATAAACACACAACACTTAATTTCAACATTTATTCTCCCAATTCAGACTTTATGGGAAGCATACTGCAGGAAGTAAACGATTAATGCAGTCCTAACACAGACTGATTTAGTAAACTTCCAATTTTACATTTCAAGTGGACTGAATAATACAAAGTTGTGATAAAGTTTTAATAAAGTGCAACTGTGTGACTTTAGGTCATTTTAATTTAGTAAACCGAGCAAGAATTTTGAGTGTATTTTCCAGTCTTCCATAAGCTCCCATGAAAAATAGTCAAAGCTGTAAAAAAAAAAAACTGCACTGCTTTATTTTTTGAGTGTATACAATGCATAAAAATTAAGTATACCAGTTTTGGGACATGCTATTAATTTTTTTTTTTTATGGTAATATAACTAATATTATAAAAGCTAAATGAATGCCTGTCACAGTCATGGACTGCCGTTCTCCTGTTTCTTTTGAGATTTTTCCTTATTTGGTCATTTTCCTTTTCTTGTTAGGTTAATCGATTACTCCACAATGGTTTCTGTTCTTCTAATTACTTTCCTTGTGTTTTATAAACCCTTTCTGTTTAGTTCTACCAGAAAGACTCTGGGGATAAAATGTACGAAGCATACATTTAATGACAACTCAGCAAGCATAATTATAAATTTCTTTGGCGGAAGGCCCCATCCATGGTTCATAATCCGAGGGTAGCGGACCTGCATTTCCTGCCTGAAGACGAAGGCAGGGGCACAGCCGACCCCCTTGGAAGGTAAGGACAGGACCATCCTGGTGGTGGTGGGGAGGGTGGAGGTTGTTATCATGTCGGCATCTGCGAACTCAAACATGTGTGAGTAGGATCTTTTATACAGAAGTATAAAGACGTGATTGGATAATGATGAAGGTAATAAGTGACAAAGTAATTGAGTCTTCCTGGCAGAACTTAGGCTAAAGCTTTTATTTCTACCAGAAAGACTCAGGAGATAAAATGTACGAAGCATACATTTATGGACAACTCAGCAAGCATAATTATACATGTCTTTGGCGGAAGGCCCCGTCCATGGTTCGTAATCCAAGGTTTAATCCAGAGATTTAGTTAACCCCTTAAATAGTAATCGAACGGAACATTCAGAAAGAAGGCTTTGAAAATTAGGATTATAAAATTTAGGGTAGAATTGGACGCCGGCGAGGAGTCTGTGAATAGAAGAAATTTTAAGATTGCGATTTTTAAAATTAAAGACGAGAAAGGAGCAAACGGTCGAAAATATAATATGAAAAACAGAAATTTGGAAGGAAATACAAAACATTAGAAAAGCGGACCATGCAGAAGTATAGGCTTTGAGTGTAGAGGGAGCGACGCCTTTAGAAATGTAATTTCTAGCTGACGTAAGCAGGTCGTGTAGTTTAGTATTATGTCTGCTAACGGAGGGCAGATTGAAGGATCCGGGTTGGCTGAGGGGCACAGCTGTCTGAAATCGAAATCGAGAGAGCGCATCAGCAATAACGTTGGAGATAGGCCAGAGCAGTGATAAGGGCCACGATAGACCAGAGCAGTGATAGGGGCAACGATAGGCAAGAGCAGTGATAGGGGCCACGATAGGCCACAGAAACAGCCCCGGCGGGCCAGAACAGTAATATGGGCCACGAGAGGACGCAGTGGGAACGGCCCCAGCGGGCCACAGAAGATGAAACGGCCCCAATAGGCTTTAGGAAAAGCCTAGCAAGGCCAAGAAACCATCACTGGCCGATTTTGCGAAGGACATTAATAGACAGTTGTAAACTATTCACTTACGATAGGTCAAATGAGCAAAACTGCTTTAGGGTGAGTAATGTGACGCCTCATTAGGCCATGTAAAGTGAGGCCTGACGGACTGTGATGTGAAAGCCCCGTGTGTAGATGACCACGATAGGCCATTGTATGTGAAGACCGTGATTGACTTAACATGAGGAGCATGTGAAAAGGACCACCACCATTAGTTTGCGAAGAGTATAAAACCGTACCTTGAGTTTTATGTGAAATAGTTTAGAGACTAATCTTGACAGAAATATGGTGGGGACAATCATGTACATAGCAATTGATGCAGATTATGATAATTCGAAACCACCGCATTGAGTGAGAGAGGCCATTAGTTTAGGTTAAATGATAGAGGTAGAATTAGGGTCCTAGCAGTGACTTAAGAGCATATACAGATACATAACATTCCTTAGGCTAGACTCCTGTGCACGCTTGATAGAACTCCATCTAACTGAGAGAATCTGCAGAAGAAACAGATTCCCTCCCAAAGTAGAAAATGAGCCAGATCAGCAAGACCATAAAAAAAAATAAAAACTCAATGTTAAGCGAAGATCTCGATAGACTATAATATGTGAAGGCCAAGATAGGCCGAATTTCATGAACAGTAATTGGAAAAACTTACCTGATAGACCCAGGGCCGGATTAACTATACGGGCAACTGGGCAATTGCCCAGGGGCCCAAGACCTCTAAAGGGCCCAGGGCAGCAAGGGCACGAGCAAAATACTGTATCTGGTAATCTCCCGCTTTACATTAAACAAACTGTCAACACGGGCTTTTGCACTGCAGAGAGACGCTGCGCTGCCTATGACTTTGAACGTGAGTTGAGAGCGGTTGAGAGTCAGTCTCATGCGGAATGACCAATGAAGAGAGGGCCTCAAGTTAAGACCCTCTCCTCATTGGTCAGTCCGCATGAGGTTGGTCAAATGTTACGCCGAGCGGGTTACGTCAGGCGTTGCTACAACAGAAAAAAACATGACATGGAGAAGCTAAATGGGAGCGCGAAGCGGAAATTAAAAAAGGAAAAGGACATCAGAAACGCAGAAAATGTAATGTATATACCTAAAATAGGTAATTTCTTCACTCCTGTTAATGTTGCCGACAGTTCTGTTAAGTCAGCTTCCTTCAACGACGAGGACAACTCAGCTAGCCAGGACTTTTCTACAAGATGCCAAATGAAAGCAAACATGCACTTCCTCATTATTTAGGATTAAAATTGTGTGTTTTGCCAGGTTTTGTAGTATTTATTTTTATCTTGTCTTCTAGAGAGAAATTGTGTCACAGACACGGCTCTGCACTTTCTATTTTAGCTATTGGACATGAACTTGTTAGTGGCCTTGATTTGGAAGATGTTATACACCAGTTTGCACAGTCAAAGTCCAGAAAAAAGCCATTGTAAGATGTGTTTGCCAAATGAAGGCATTTCAAATTCAAACATGCACTTCCTCATTATTTAGGACTAAAATTGTGTGTTTTGCCAGATTATGTAGCATTTATTTCTGTCTTGTCTTCTTCAGAGAAATTGACAGATTTCTAAATGTTTATGTAGCACTAAAATGTTTAACTGGTTAATTGTGCTGTGATATGTTGTTGTTCTATTTTAAAACAAGTTAAAATGAGCTTAGGATAAAAATGTTTATGAGCAGATAACAGTGATACTGCAGGGAAAACTGGCAGATTTCAAATTGTTTGTGTTGGACTAATAACTTGATTGCCTTGTTGAATTCTGAGGAAACAGGGTCACCCTGTCAGGGTGATTTCTGCTTAAAATGAGCTGAGGACCAAAATGTTTCTTGATGTGTTGTCTGTGGTCTTCTGTTATAGCTCTATCAATTCAATACATTTCTATTGGGAATAAATGTTGTTAAAAAAACAATGGTTTGAAAGTGGTTGCTTATTTATTCATTTTTGTGAAAATGGAGGATATTTCCCTCCCTCTCAATGTAGTGGGTCAATTTTACCAGATTATACAGATGCTGATGTGTTTTGTTTTCATAGCATTATATGTGAGTGAATGTCTTTGTGATAGTGATAATGAAAGTGATAGTTATTAATTTGTTTTTAGAAATAATAAAAGTTATATAAATTTATATTAAAAGTTATATATATAAAAAAGTTATATAAATTTTAGAGGACTAACAGGCGGCGATGCCCTCATAATATTCCATCATAGAATTTAGACATAGTAGGGTAATATCGCCAGTTGGCGGGGCGCCGAGAGCGATGAGTGAGCAGCAGTAATGTAAGTGCGTTGTCGTTGAAATTCTAAAAAGATGGATAAAAGCTATCGGGGGCTAAAAAAAAATAGGGAAAAGGAGATGACATGTCAAGGGATGCGACAGCAGCTAAATAAGTGGATGGTGAAAGGCGACAGGTAGGATTTAAAATGTGACGCGCACACAGATGAGACCTGAACAGCACACGTTGATATCTGTGTTTAAAATAAACTCATTTAAGCTTTGTCAGTTTAAACATTTAAGAGCCAGAGGACGCGAGCTCGCGCGCGCAGTGAGAAGATTTGTGCATGCGCTCACCTGAAGCGCGCAAACCCACGCCTCAGAACGCGGGCAAATATAAGCTCTCTTTGAAGTATTGTATTTAAATGGACAAATTCAGACAAAAATTATGTCAAAATGCCCGTCTTGGTAAGTATCCTACAGCAAACATAGCGGCTGAAGGTAGGCCTACTGGATCAGTGCATTCTCTTAAAGTGACAGTCTTTATATTAATCGAACAGCAACAACAAAGATATCCCTCACTGCTCTTGATTAAAAAGCTTTTGTAACTTTAATAAAGAACAATCTTTAATTTAAACAATCAAATATGCGATGCTGTTTTACATTTGATTACTTTATTAAATTACTTTACCTAAACTAATGCTATACCTCCCTAAAAAATAAAAATAAATTTTTTTATTTGTATCTTTACTCTATTGTATTTTTTGCTGTTGCTCGTAGTTAGATATATATTTTTTAAAATGATAGTTTCTCCATAAACATAATGCCAAAATGTTTTGCTGCATACCCCTCTAACACTGGATAGTTGCGCCCCTGAATAGACGCAAACGAACAATGACTGAATAAACAAAGATTAAAGCATAGGATTAAGACAACAAATATCTTAAGTCTGCTAGACAAAGCATATTTTTACGGAAATTAATAATGCGAACAACAATCTTTATCGGTATAAAAGATTGTAGCTTTAATTACGAGCCTTAAATGCCTCATTACGAAAGAGTTATTCAAAACATTGCATGCAATATGATCAACATCTTAATTATGCAGTGCGAGTCTGCTAGATAAACAAGCACGAACGCCCAGTGCTTTATCTTGAACGTGTGCGTATAAATCCTTGCAGAGAATAAAATTAATGCCCAAGCGCAACGAGTGCATAGAACAAAAATTATACTTATAATGCTGTAGACTGATGAAGTGATGGAGGCAAGATGCCGAAAGAGACCGGCAGCCTTGATTCTGTCTGCTGGTCCAGAGAGACTTCATTCCTGCAGGTTCACGTGAGCGTGCAGATGAAATATTTGTTGATTGAGACCCAAGAAGCGCTGACGCGACATCTCGGAAAGCACCAGCGTTGCCAAGACCGGGTTTTTTTTTTTTTTTTGCTGCGGGTTGCTTTTCCTGTCCGGGTTTGAGGTGACCCCAATAATGTCATATTTAGCCCCTAGAATGTGAATTCTACCGGGAAACCACTTTTGAAGGCGATTGGGCTAGTTTTTAGTAGTAATTGGCGGTTTTGAGAAAACCTGGCAACCCTGGAAAGCACACGGAACTCTGCCAATGTTCCTCTTCAGGAACTCGAGCTGCGTCGAGAACGTTTGGGGAACGCGTCCAGCGTGACGTCTCTGAATAATGTGTATAATCAGTCCAAAGGAAGGGCGAGACGTCATAGGCGGGTGACGTCAGAGACCAGGAAGCATAAAGCATGAGCGGCAAAGCCGGAAATCAGCCTCAAAGGATGAAGCAAGCGCCAGCCAGAGATGCCGGAAGTGTGGCACTGCGACGCAGCGTCTCGTTCCTTCGAGGACCCTGCATACGTAACCTTAGACGTTCCTCTTTAGGAACTCGAGCTGCGTCGAGAACGTTTGGGGAACGAGAATGCCCACGCCGCCAGACTTTCAAATCTCTGCCTAGTGTGGAAGAGCACAGCTAAAGCAAGAGAAGGAGCCTGACAGAATTCGGGGACAACCCGTCCAATGGCCAAACTTCAGAAGGAGTGAGTCTTGACCCCCAGGAGAGGGGAGATCAGAGGACTCGAGGCTTAGGATAACATCCTGATCACCGCTTAGCATAAGCTTCTTCTGGCCGGAGGCCTCCGCCTCAGCGCACCATGGAGGAAACATGTAACCAGAGGGTTTCTGCCCACTGACTGGCCACCGAGAGGGGCGCGGTAGGCCACCATGGCCGCCACATAGACCTTCATGGTGGAGTGGGTCAACCCTGCGGAGAGCCTGCAGGAACTCCAGCACTGTACCATACGGGCAGTTAACTGGGTCGAGCTGGCGGTCTCCGCACCAAGAAGTGAAAAGCTTCCACTTCAAGGCATACAGTTTCCTCATTGAGGGAGCTCTGGATTGGAGAACGGTCTTACAACCTCGGTTGAGAGACGGGAAGCTAAGAGTTGTGCCTCTTCAGAGACCACACCTACAGTCTCTAAGCCAGGACCAGGAAGCATAAAGCATGAGTGGCAAAGCCGGAAATCAGCCTTGTGTCTTCAGCAAGCGCTCTGTGTGTGTGTGTCAGTCATCTGTTTGTGAGTCTTATTTAGTGTCGTTTGTCCACTGATAAACTCCATTGTCAAAGCTTCAATCAAGAGAAGTTTTGGGCGAGAGCAGGCAGCGTTCAGGCTGTATGTTTTCCCTGCAAAAAAAAAAAAAAAGGTAGGGACACACGCAGCTCGTGTGTTGTCTGCTTGAGAGTGAAGCGCGCAGTGTCAGCTCTCGAGGGAGTTGACAGCTGCGATGCGAGCCTTTGCTTCACTCTCAGAAGGCTCTCTTTGAGGAGAGAGCTTTCACTGGCATTTCTCGCGGTGCCAGCCCCGCTTTTGTCGAGGAAAAAAACGGAGCGGTGGTTGTGCTCGCGCGATTCGCTTTCGGATCTGCTGGAAGGAATGTAAGACGGGTCTTTTCAAGTCCCTATCTTCTTTCTTAGCCACCAGATCCGGCGGCCGCTCTCGGGGGTTTGGAAGCCCGCGTTTACGGTACTTTCTCCCCGATGAGAGGGTGCGACGCACTGCCTGTCTTTCTGGAAAGGTGTCGATGAGCTCGCCAGTTGTTCAAGCACCAGTCACACAAGCACCGGTTACACACGCATATTATGCCTAATATTATAATAAGCAGCATTGAGGAGTGGAGCTCGCGCAGTCGGCTCTCGGGGGGGCTGATTGTGCTTTTCTCGCTGTTAAGCGCTCCGCTCTCGCCGGGCACGCTCCGAGGAGTGTGTCCGTGCATGCGATCTTGCGGTCGCGGTCGCGCTGGGGCTGATGCACGGCGGCGATCACGATAGCGGGAATCGCACATGATCTGGTGAACGGGTTGGAGACGGCTCGTCCTATCTCCACCCGTGTTTACTAGATCTAGAGCTCGTTCTCGAGGCTTGGAAACCAGCGCTGCGGGTTTTTCGCCCTCTGAGACAGCTCGCTGCTGCTGCTGCATGCTCTCTCGTCGGGCACGCTATGAGGAGTGTATCCGTGCATGATCTGGTGAACGGGTTGGAGACGGCTCGTCCTATCTCCACCCGTGTTTACTAGATCTAGAGCTCGTTCTCGAGGCTTGGAAACCAGCGCTGCGGGTTTTTCGCCCTCTGAGACAGCTCGCTGCTGCTGCTGCATGCTCTCTCGTCGGGCACGCTATGAGGAGTGTATCCGTGCATGCGATCTTGCGGTTGCGGTCACGCTGGGGCTGATGCATGGCGGCGACCGCGATAGCGGGAATCGCACATGATCTGGCGAACGGGCGAACTATCTCCACCCGTGTTCACTAGATCTAGAGCTCGGTCTCGAGGCTTGAAAACCCGTGCTGTGGTTTCTTCGTCCTCGGAGGCAGAGCTCGCTGCAGCATTAGTCTTTCTCTGAGGAGATTGATGCTGTCTGTGTGACTGAGTAGCATATATATATATATATATATATATATATATATATATATATATATATATATATAAAATAAAAAAATATAACATGCACGCTGCCGAGGCAACGCGTGTATTACATTACATAACCGTGTTGACTCGTCTGATTTTTGACTACTATATATTAATATTTATCTGACTATGTGAAGTTAGATGTGCATGGGCTCTAAGGATGTAATTTCTTATGTGAGAACACGTGTGTACCGCTCTTCCTCTGAGGAGGTTGAGGCGGTCAGGGGCTGCTGGGCGGAGCAGTCCCAACCATGTTCCAGCCCCTCGTGCCGGGGTGTCACTTTTGTACTCCGCAGACGCTAGAGTCAGAGTGGCGCTCCCAGGCCGAAGGCTTCTAGTGGAAAGCAGTTCTACGGACCGTTGTTTTCACTGGATAGCCTTCATCATAACGTCCTGACGCGTAAGGCCTAGGACGTTTTGAGGGCCAGCTCCCTCTGGGGAAGAGTGGTGTACACCACATTACATGGTGCCCGTCTCTCCTCAGTGCCCTCAGGAGATCGATCTGCCAACCCTGCCGGTGTTCCAGGGCGCAGCGGTCTCCAGCGAGCGCTTCTCTCAGTTACCGACCGGAAACGTAGCGGTGCTGAGAGGCTCGCTACCTCTACGGAGGTCTCTAGAGCAGCTAGTATGGTCGTCCCCTGCTGGTCCGCCGCTTCAGGACACCGAGCTAGTAACTCTAGGCACACCAGAGGCCAGTCTCGCGAGACTGGTTCCCTTAGCAGGTCACATGGCAGTCTGGGAGCCCCTGCCAAGTGTACTTCACGGGGTCCTGCCCCGAGCAGGCTCTGGTCTAGTCTTCCTAGCAGACGACGTGGGTCTGAGGCACGTCGTTTTTAGGAGACTTCAGCTACGAGAGTCCTGATGCTGCGGCTCAGGACCTCGGAGGGCAGGCCCCTCTGGGGAAGAGCGGTATACACCGCATTACACGGTGCCCGTCTCTCCTCAGTGCCCTCAGGAGATCGATCTGCCAACCCTGCCGGTGTTCCAGGGTGCAGCGGTCTCCAGCGAGCGCTTCTCTCAGTTACCGCCCGGAAACGTAGCGGTGCTAAGAGGCTCGTGACCTCCTGAGAGGTTTCCAGAGCAGCTAGTTTGGCTGTCTCAGTGCACACTGTAGTGAGAGGCCACAGAATCCAGTTCTGGTGGGCCCCAAGCAGGCTCTGGTAATGGAACAGAAGTAGACTCTCTCTGAGGACGGAGACCATCGATGTGGTCCCTCCTTGGGTTGCAGAGTCCGGTCCTAGAGCCGGTACTTCACTGATCCAAGGAAAGATGAGGTGTTGTGTCCTTTTCTAGATCTGTGCTTTTTGAACCTCTCAGTCAGGGGATTGAAGTTTAGCATGCCTGCACAGGCCAAGTCCAAGGACTGGTGTGTCACGATCTATCAAAAGATGCACTTATCTCCATCCTTCTTCATCGGAAGTTCCTGAGGTTTGCTTTTTAAAGCCTACCAATACGGATCTTCCTCTGGCCTTGCACTCTCACCCCACACTTTCACGACTCAACCACATTGACAATTTGTTGATATCAGCTCAATCTGAGCAGATGTCGGTTCTGCACAGAGATGTCGTCCTCGCTCACATGAAAGAGCTGGGGTTAAGACTTCACCAAGAAAAGTGTGCTTTCTCCAGTTCAGAGAACCACTTATCTGGGCATGGTGTGGGATTCGACCACATTGCAGGCACGTATGTCACCTGCTCGGATCAAGTCGATCATCACTGCAGTCACGAGAGTGAGAGAAGGCCGGTCATTCACTGTCAAGCAGTCACTGATATTGCTGGGTCTGATGGCAGCTGCGTCCAACGTGAATACTATTGGCCTGCTGTACATGAGACCCCTACAGTGGTGGCTCAAGACCAATGGGTTCTCCCTGAAGGGAAACCCACTTCGCATGCTAAAGGTCACGCGGCCCTGCCTACGTGCCTTGGATATGTGGAGGAAGCCTTGGTTCTTGTCTCAGGGCCCGGTGCTGGGAGCTCCTTGTCGCCGCGGGATGCTAGCGACAGACGCGTCCCTCACCGGCTGGGGTGCGGTCATGAGTGGCCACCCTGCCAGCGGTCTGTGGAGTGGTCGCCATCTGACATGGCACATCAACTGCCTGGAGATGCTGGCCGTGCTTCGTGCACTTTGTTATTTTCTCCCAGACCTAGGAGGTCGCCATGTGTTGGTGCGCACCGACAACACAGCGGTGGTCTCTTACATCAACCACCAAGGAGGTCTGCACTCACGCCGTTTATACAAATAGCGTACCAGATCCTTGTGTGGGCCCAGGACGAATTCCTCTCGCTCAGAGCAGTTCACATTCCTGAGCATCTTAATATGGGAGCAGACATCCTGTTGAAGCAGGGGCCAAGGCCCGGGGAATGGCGGCTTCACACCAAGGTGATGAAGCAGAGTTGGAGAGTTGGGCCAAACTCGGGTGGATCTGTTTGCGACTCGAGACACATTGCACTGTCCCCTCTGGCTTCCTCTGACTCATCCAGCTCCACTGGGGCTGGACGCCATGGTACAGACGTGGCGGAGGCTTCATCTGTACATTTTTTCCCCTGATTGCTCTGCTCTCTAAAGTTCTGGAGAGAGTGCGCCGGGACGGAGCCGGCTGCTGTTAGTAGCCCCGTTCTGGCCGGGCCGGGAATGGTTCCTGGGCCTGATTTCTCTTTTTGTCGGCACTCCATGGGAGGTTCCTGTCAGGAGAGATCTCCTCTCGCAAGCGGAGGGTGCGCCCCCGCATGGAGCTTAGAGACTGTAGGTGTGGTCTCTGAAGAGGCACAACTCTTAGCTTCCCGTCTCTCAACCGAGGTTGTAAGACCGTTCTCCAATCCAGAGCTCCCTCAATGAGGAAACTGTATGCCTTGAAGTGGAAGCTTTTCACTTCTTGGTGCGGAGACCGCCAGCTCGACCCAGTTAACTGCCCGTATGGTACAGTGCTGGAGTTCCTGCAGGCTCTCCGCAGGGTTGACCCACTCCACCATGAAGGTCTATGTGGCGGCCATGGTGGCCTACCGCGCCCCTCTCGGTGGCCAGTCAGTGGGCAGAAACCCTCTGGTTACATGTTTCCTCCATGGTGCGCTGAGGCGGAGGCCTCCGGCCAGAAGAAGCTTATGCTAAGCGGTGATCAGGATGTTATCCTAAGCCTCGAGTCCTCTGATCTCCCCTCTCCTGGGGGTCAAGACTCACTCCTTCTGAAGTTTGGCCATTGGACGGGTTGTCCCCGAATTCTGTCAGGCTCCTTCTCTTGCTTTAGCTGTGCTCTTCCACACTAGGCAGAGATTTGAAAGTCTGGCGGCGTGGGCATTCTCGTTCCCCAAACGTTCTCGACGCAGCTCGAGTTCCTAAAGAGGAACGTCTAAGGTTACGTATGTAACCCTGGGTCCTCGAAGGAACGAGACGCTGCGTCGCAGTGCCACACTTCCGGCATCTCTGGCTGGCGCTTGCTTCATCCTTTGAGGCTGATTTCCGGCTTTGCCGCTCATGCTTTATGCTTCCTGGTCTCTGACGTCACCCGCCTATGACGTCTCGCCCTTCCTTTGGACAGATTATACACATTATTCAGAGACGTCACGCTGGACGCGTTCCCCAAACGTTCTGGACGCAGCGTCTCGTTCCTTCGAGGAACCAGGGTTACATACGTAACCTTAGACCAGTGGTTCCCAACCTTTTTCAACTCGCGGCCCACACAACCAAACACATATGTTTGCGCGGCCCACTGCAAAAAATTAACTGACCCCGCTATTGTTTTTACGTTTTTATTTCTAGTCTTTTACTGATGCAGTGTGAACGCTCTGATCCATTAACATGGGCTCGGATAAAAAGCGCATCACAGACAGTGTGTAAACCTGGAGTTAGGCACTTGCCCAGTCTGTTCTGTTCTCTCGCTAGGCACGTTGCATTCTGTTTGAATCGGATAGCATACTGCGGGAGGTAGGGCCGCGGAAAAAAGTGTTATAAAGCGATTTAGAAATCGCGTACGCTCAAATCGTGATTTTATGACTATTTATATTAATCGCACAGCCCTAGAATGAACTGGCAATGAACAGAAAATAACTCGGGCTGGCACCGCTCGGCAAAACAGGAAAACCAGATCCAGGCAGAGCTCGGCAGCGGTTAGACAGTCAGGGGAGCAAGCAGTCAGGAGGAAACATGTTGATAGCCATTTATGCATGTTTGAATTTGTTGTTCTGTAGCATATGCAACAAAAATATAAATTGGTGGTTTATTCTTAAACCAATCAGCGAGCTCGAATAGTGGAAGCATAGTTACAGTTTAATATTTATTTTTTGTAATTTAATTATATATATGAAATGATGTTATTATGTTATGACTTAGACATTTTTACATATATTAACAATATTATTATTTATTTTAATAGTAATTGGCGGCCCACCTGCAATACCACCGCGGCCCACTAGGGGTCCGCGGCCCACAGGTTGAAAACCACTGCCTTAGACGTTTCACATCCTCTGCCGAGAAAAGCCGAAAGCCTGTATATCATCCGACATGAACGACCGCAGATAGTCACCGCGACACAGAGCAAAGCCAATGATCCCGTGTGCATCTTGAGAGGAACGTCAAACTCGCGATAGTTTGCAAGACACAAACTTAACTATAGCGAGTAAATCAATAAACGCGACAGCTTGAGCAAGGAACAATCGCGTCGGCATCTGCGGCTGTTATCATGTCGGCATCTGCGGTTGTTATCACGTCGGCATCTGCGAACTCAAACATGTGTGAGTAGGATCTTTAATACCGAAGTATAAAGACGTGATTGGATAATGGTGAAGGTAATAAGTGACGAAGTAATTGAGTCTTCCTGGCAGAACTAAGGCTAAAGCTTTCATTTCTGAGTTGTCGGTTGTCGAAGTAGCATAGTGTGAAGCAGTGGTTTTCAACCTGTGGGCGGCGGTGGTATTGCAGGTGGGCCGGCAATTACTATTAAAATAAATAATAATATTGTTAATATATGTAAAAATGTCTAAGTCATAACATAATAACATCATTTCATATATATAATTAAATTACAAAAAATAAATATTAAACTGTAACTATGCTTCCACTATTCGAGCTCGCTGATTGGTTTAAGAATAAACCACCAATTTATATTTTTGTTGCATTTGCTACAGAACAACAAATTCAAACATGCATAAATGGCTATCAACATGTTTCCTCCTGACTGCTTGCTCCCCTGACTGTCTAACCGCTGCCAAGCTCTGCCTGGATCTGGTTTTCCTGTTTTGCCGAGCGGTGCCAGCCCGAGTTATTTTCTGTTCATTGCCAGTTCATTCTAGGGCTGTGCGATTAATATAAATAGTCATAAAATCACGATTTGAGCGTGCGCGATTTCTAAATCGCTTTATAACACTTTTTTCCGCGACCCTACCTCCCGCAGTATGCTATCCGATTCAAACAGAATGCAACGTGCCTAGCGAGAGAACAGAACAGACTGGGCAAGTGCCTAACTCCAGGTTTACACACTGTCTGTGATGCGCTTTTTATCTGAGCCCATGTTAATGGATCAGAGCGTTCACACTGCATCAGTAAAAGACTAGAAATAAAAACGTAAAAACAATAGCGGGGTCAGTTAATTTTTTGCAGTGGGCCGCGCAAACATATGTGTTTGGTTGTGTGGGCCGCGAGTTGAAAAAGGTTGGGAACCACTGGTGTGAAGTATCAGAGTTTAAACAAATCTGAGTTCCCTCTCAAAAACGGTCTCTCGACATGGCGTTAACGCCTTGGGGACTCCCTTCCTTCCTAACCTACCTGAAATCCTATTGCACAACGCCAGTGAAGTTGCAACTCTCACTGGCCAATGCCAGCCAAGACGGCAAATGTGGGTGGGGCCTCGCCACTATATATTGTGCCGTGTTGGCGGCATAACCTCAGAATCTTCCTCTTTCAATTATCCTACGGAGACAGCTGTTGAGAAGACGCAAAAAGACGGATTTCCCTCTTGGTGTTCCAGCATGTCGAAGGTTTGCACGCTGTGTTCAGGGCCTATGGAGGCCCCGGACACCCACGAGTTCTGCATCCGTTGCCTGGGTCTCGCCCATGCGGAGGCAGCACTCAACGGGTCAGGCTGCCCACACTGCGAAGAATTCTCAGTGCGGGTGCTTAGGGTCCAGAAGAATATCGCGATCGGTGATTTCTCTCAGCAATGTCCCACCGCCGCTGGTGGGACGACAGCCGCACGTGGACGACCGTGCGGAATGGTGCAATTCACCTCCCCCCCGCTCTCAAATGGGCTTGGAGGAGGATCTTCAACCTGCCGCTGGAGCAGCGGAGATTATTTCATTCGGTCCGGCGGGGGACAACGACAACGAGGCGCTGCCCCTAACGACATCCGAGAAGGACTGGGCCCACTCTCCGGAGGAGCGCTCTGAAGTGGAGGGACACGCTGCATTCCAGGATGAACTCGTCCGGATTCTCACTAAGGCCGTGAGTGGTCTAGGCTTAGAGTGGGAATCCCAGACGAACCAGTTAAGAGCAAGCTGGATTCTTGGTTCCTTTACTCGGGCCGCCGAGCTGCTGCTCCGAGGAAACGAGCCCCATTCCTCCCAGACCTGCATGACGAGGTCGCTAAGGCGTGGGCTGTGCCCCAATCGGCTCGCGCTCACGCTGGTGGGTCGAAAATTTTCACCAAAGTCGATGGAGCGGAAGCCCGTGGATATACGCGCATTCCGCCCGTCGAGGAATCCATTGCTGCGCACCTCTGCCCCTCCTCTGCTTCTCTGAAGACAGGTGCTACGCTGCCGTCAAGGCCCTTTCGTTTGACCACACATGTAGCGGACAAAGCGTACTCGGCCTCGGGAGAAGCAATTTCTGCTCTCCACACGATGGCAGTGCTCCAAGTTTTTCAGGCACAGCTTCTGAAATCCCTGGACGAGGGCAGGGCGGATCCAGAGGCGTTTAAAGATTTACACGCAGCAACGGATTTCGCGCTGAAAGCCACAAAGAAGACGGCCCAGGCGATCGGGCGGAGCATGGGCTACATGGTTGTGCTCCACCGGCACCTGAGGCTTACTCTCACTGAGCTGAAGGATGCGGACAGGAGGGCGCTGCTCAACGCTCCTGTATCTCCATCTGGCCTATTTGGAGATGCAGTCAAGGCTATCGCGGAGCGTTTCTCGGAGGCACAGAAATACAACTTGGACGTACAGTCATTAGCCTCACAGGTCCTATCGGTGAGTACAACCTGTGGTTCTTCCTGCAACCACTAGCCGCTTGACAGCGCTGGTGGTTTCGACCAGGTCCTGTAGGGAGAGGTTCAGACTGTGACGCCTCATACGGTCATTCCCTATGTGTGCCCAACATTTCCTTCTATGGTTGTTGCACTGTTTTACTATACGCTTGTATGTGAGTTCACAGGGCTGTGTCATATTTGTATAGCTATGGGGCTGCGTCTCTTTCAGAAATAATTTTTAAGTAACCTGATTGGTCCCCCACACGGGAATCGATATCCAATCCCTTTGAGGCATGTCGCAGGGTCGTATCTGATTGGCTGGGGATTTACTTTAGTGTATACAAGAATTATTTATGATTGCTCTGCCGAAGCTGAGCCTTTTTATTCGCTGTTTCCACGGCGTTGTTCTATACAGTCCCCAAGGCGTTAACGCCATGTCGAGAGACCGTTCTCGAGAGGTAACGTCTCCGGTTACTGTCGTAACCTCGGTTCCCTGAGAGACGGGAACGAGACATGGCGTAGGCCGCCGTGTTCACCGCTCGGATCTGCTGTACTGTCAATTCAGTCGGAAGATTCTGAGGTTATGCCGCCAAAACGGCAAAATATATAGTGGTGAGGCCCCGCCCACATTTGCCGTCTTGGCTGGCATTGGCCAGTGAGAGTTGCAACTTCACTGGCGTTGTGCCAGGGCCGGCCCGAGGCATAAGCAAACTAAGCGGCTGCTTGGCCACCAGGGGGCCCCCCAATCATTTTTCTTTTCTTTTATTTGTTTATTTTTTTAAAATTAAATAACTTAAACAAGTGATATAAATGAATTAATTAATGAATAAATAATGAACGAATAAATGAATAATTCAAGACAAGAAAATTCTTATTTACCGACAACTGCTGCTGTGTCTGCTAGCGTTTGAGTCATGCGCAATTGCGCATAGACACCTCGCGTGCATTGACAATTGGCGCCGGCGCGCAAGTGCGCGTCACTGTAATAAATGATAAGCCATGTCACAAAAAGGATGTATCCCTCTGGTGCCGAGAAGAGAAGAAGAAAAGGACATAAAGTTGGCTTGACGTTGGACGTTCGAGAGTCTCAAATTTAGGGACCGTCTCTAAAGTTACATGCGATATTGGTATACACTTTTCAAACGTCAGTAGCATTTGAGGAGAATGACTTACAGTCATAAAAACAACTGTAATTGCTCATCTAGGTGTCAGCTATAATGCACAAATGAACATAATGTTTAATATTTATTAAAATAAACTGTAAATCATATGTGAATTATGCTACTTTTACACATGGACTCAAAGGCAAATTTGAAGCTCAGTAGCATTTGAGGAGAAAGACTTGCAGTCATAAAACAATTGTAATGTGTTCATTCAGGTGTCAGCTACAATGCACACCTTATACATTTTAATATATATTAAAATAAATTATAAATCATTTAGGTAAAACGAGGCCCGTTTATCACTTTCAGGCACATTCCTGTTAAAGTTTTTTCTTTTCTTCAGGTCCCCTTACGAAAATTACCCATGGTTTTAACAATAACACCACAAATCATCGTTCTTGTAGCCATGGCAACTGCAAATTAACCATGGTTTTGTTATTTCAAATAATAATTTACAAAGAAGTATTAATATACTGTAATCTTTTTTTGTTGTTGTTGTTGCTATAAAAACAGACCTAAGCCATCAATAGCCTTTAAAATGACTTAAAATGCATTATATAAAAAAATACTATTAGGCAATAATGATTGGTTAATAATAACACTGATAAAATACATAATGTAGGCAAATACAAAATAAACAATTGTACATGTTATTACAAATGCCCGCAGGGAGCCAAATGCCATGTAATTGCTGCTGTTACATTTTTGCTATAGATGACATAGCCTTTATAATTTCTTCAACAAAAAACGTGCATATCACAACCCTTACAAAAATAAACCATGGTTTTATCATAGTAAAACTGCTTAATTTCCTTTTGCATGATTTCTGAATGCTTAAGACTATGAAATAAATTAGTCATAATAAAGTTATAGCCATAGGTAAAAGTCGAGAGCTACAATTGTAATTAGTAAATAATACAATTTATTAATTTACTCTTTTATTTGATTAAAGTTCTATTTTCACCCCTATAGTAGGCTAGGTGTTTTTTTTCCATCATCACATTTGAGGAAGGGGGGCACAACTATACAATCCTGCTGTCCCGATGTTATCAGTGACTTTGCCTCCTGAAAAGCTAGGAAGAAACAATTTTGAGGTCATTGTTGTACAATTGTCATTGTTGAATCCTAGCTGTTCTTATGTTTGCTTTCATTATTTAAGTTTTTAACAATTTTTTGTAACATTATATTTTTTATTAATGTTTGTCTATTTTGGTTTCATTTAAAAGATTGCACATTTAATGCACATTTGCATTTGGACATTTGCAAATCATTTATTTCATGTTTTGTGACAGTTTGTATTCAGAAGTTTAAGAGTAAAGTATGTATGTTAAGTATTGATTTTTATTTATTTATTTTGTATTAATACATAACCTCACTGCATTTATAAATGTAACATTATAGCGTGACATTTGTGTCAATAATCTTGAAGCACAGGTGACTCCGCATGGTGGGAGGGGGGCCCCCAAATCAAATTCTGCTTAGGGCCCCCAAGAGGCTCGGGCTGGCACTGCGTTGTGCAATAGGATTTCAGGTAGGTTAGGAAGGAAGGGAGTCTCCAAGGCGTTAATGCCATGTCTCGTTCCCATCTCTCAGGGAACCGAAGTTACGACAGTAACCGGAGACGTTTTGTACGTTTGTGTTTTTTCACCATTATCATCATTAAAACATTCCTTTTTGGATTTTCTTTTGGCTCCCTTCTTCTGAAGTATGTGTTGCAATGCCTATAATATACATTATATTTGGCAATATTTTAATTCCTTTAAAATGTATAAATCTTTCACATTCATTTTAGATATACTTTTACTGTTTTATAAATACAAAACTAACAGAAATATATATAAATTTACAAATGAATATTCATAACTAACAGATTCTGTGGCTTATGAATACCAAACTGTATGAATTTTCTTTGTATATTATGGTGCACCAATGTCAACAGAAATGATGTGCAAATGGTAATATTAACTATAATACTAACTCACTGAAAGTTATAATAAGATAATAAGAAAATAGAGATAGATCAGTTTTTCTGATATAGCTGTTTATGACCACAAGGGTGCAGCAGTAACTAAAAAACTGCAGAACTTCACAAAATTACAACTATTAAATATGAAGTTTCTCAGTAAAATTAATCCAAAAGAGTTGAGACTTGTTCCTGAATCGTATTTTCTTTTGTGTTTGATCTAAAAACGTTTTTCATCAAATGTTATAACTTTCAAACATTTAAATGTCGCACCGGGGCTATAGATTTGTTGGTGTGTTGCGCGGAAGTCATCTGCATCCTCAGAGCCACTTTCACTTCCATCCACTTCACGAGTGAACGCGTCTGAGCGCAGTCGATCTCTGTGGCACATCTCTAGACTTCAGCTGCTCGTCACATGTGCAAGATGAGGAGATTCTTACTTGGAATACTTGTACTTTTGAAATATTGCATTTGTGGTGATGTGATAAACTTTGATGAAAACATTAAGGACTTTGTTGTTGGTAACAGTAAGTTGTTTGTTCTTACTGACCATCGACTTCATCAGATGAGACACGATCTATATGAGGAGAAGAGGAAAGACATCACTAACGCCACCAACCATAACAAAGTCAACATTTTGGTGCCTTATGACGCAAACGGCACACTGATAACGTGTGGGACTTTTGAAGATGGATATTGTGAAGTTCTTGATATAAATGATATTACAAACAGTATTTACTATGAAAGTAATATATGGGTAGGACCAAAACAGAATGAGAAATCTGTTGCCTTTATAGCTGGTACAAGTAGCAGTAGGTACCTTGTAGTTGGGAAAAAGGATGACGATGCAAAAGCTCGAGATTCTGTTGTTGTCTTATGGAACACATTAGAGTCTCAGTCAGGTGGGATTTTCTCAAAAGTAGCAGAAAGAACAGAGGTCAGCATTGAGAGCACAGTGAAAGATGTGGAGTTTGTTGATGGATTCCAGAGAGTTTCACCCTCAGAATCTTATTTATTTCTCAACACAAAGACTGATGATGAGAGAAAAGTGCTCGTCCTGAGGATGGACAACTCTAAAGGGAAAAAGTCAGAAATCATCAAATCCCTGCAGGCTGCAAGGATACGATGCTGCAGTGATAAAGTTCGTCCAGTGCTCGTCACCAGCACCGTTATTCCCTCAGTGAACGGTGTTATTTGGGCAGGTGTGTTCAGGCCACAGAATCAGGATCCGGAGAACAGCGCGCTGGCTCTGTACGACATCAGTAACGTTCGAGGCCAAGTCAAGGGTTTCTGCGCTTACGATGAAAAGCAATGTGGTTCTGAGGTTGGAAACTGCATTCATCCATGTTTTTAAATAAAATGACTGAGAACAGTATTTCACCTTATTGATGTTGCATGGTAAACATAGTTGTAATATTCACTAAAGTCATCTAAAGTTAATGTTGTTTGTGTTTCAGAGTGGTAGTGAACTTCAGCCGCTCTCTGTAGTGTTCAGGTACAGCTCAATGTCAGCAGTGGCAGCAACGAGGATTGAATCCTGGATTGTGCTTTTCATAGGAACCAGTGATGGACAACTCATAAAGGTTTCCTTCAGCTCTCTCTCACATCATGTGCTTTATTTTCACTACTCTCACTGAGTTTTTATTTTTAAGCACATCTACACTGTAAAAAATTCTGCTGTGATTTTACAGTAAATTACTGGCTACTAATTGCATTACTTTCATAGTAATTTACTGTAAGAAATTTAATGTAAATTACAGTAAAATGACAGTTGTGTACAGACATTTCAAAGTTATTGATATTACATCATTACTGTAATTTCACAGTGCATAACTGTATAAATATAGTTATCAGCTGTAACTTGAACAGTAATTTATTGTGTTTCAGCTGTAAAAGTAATGCAATTAGTAGCCAGTAATTAACTGTAAACTTACAATTTAATACAGTAATGCAATATGATGACATAAAAGTATAAAAAAAAAAGATTAAACAATAGTTTCCACAATTGATTTTATTTTCAATAAAATTGATACAACTATATCATAACAAACGTTGCAAGAGTCATTGCATAACAGCGGGCAAGAGTCTGCAACGGGCAAGAGTCGGCAACGAGATGGCAGTCCAAAAAACACAGCTAGAGGTAAATACCAAAGCAATAGGTAGAAGTGAAGGTTTTGACCAGAAGGGCAGTCCAACATATTCAGTGGCGATATTGCAAGTAAAAACGGAGAGAGCCAACAATGACCAGAGCAAAGGAAAAAAGTAATACCATCAAAACAAATAACATGGCAACCCAAGCCCCAACACACAGGTCTCATGCGAGTACATACTTAAAAGAGAACTCCGGTCAATTTTAACATTGAGCTAATTTTTTTGTAAATTTGGAGTGCTGTCAGTACAGAGAACAACAACAAAAATCGGTGTTGCCTACACTTGTTATCCTCTTTTTAAAATTTGCACCCTGTTGACTTCAATGGGGCAATATTTTAAACCTGCTTTTACCCTCTTAACATCCTTGATGTGTCATTACAAGTGCACAGCCAATGTGAGTGATTCCTTTAGAGTTAACACGGGTGAATCTGACTGCAGTAGATGTGAAAAATATGAATAAAAATGAAGTTAATTCTGCCAGCGCTCAGACATGTATTTACATCCTGTTTTCGGTTGAAGTCCAAAGTAGTCGATTGTCGAGTTCACGCGCGTGATCATAGGTAACTAAACATATACTAAACAAAAACTTCATTTTTATTCATATTTTTCACATCTACTGCAGTCAGATTCACTCGTGTTCACTCTGAAGGAATCACTCACATTGGCTGTGCACTTGTAATGAATTTGTTTGTATGAGTTTGAATTTTCCAGTCTGAATTTTTTTCCCAGTCCGCCCCTCCTGTAAATTAATGGCAAAGACATGGTTTCATTTACTACACATAGGCCTACTGAAGCTCGCAGTGTTTTCAACCTCTGCCGCCTCAATATAGGAGTACACGAGCACAGCAGAGACAGCAGTTTAAAAAAACACAAATTTTGCAGGAGTTTATTACACAGAATACGTCACATGCTTATTTGTCACAGTGTCTGGGTTGTGTCCCTGGGTTTCCACTAGATGTCCTCCTTTCTCACGGTGTCTGTCACTTTATCACTTCCTGTCTCCTTATTTGGTCACCTTCCTCCTTGTTTAGTTAATTGATTGTTCCCCACCTGTCTCCTGTTTCCCCATCATCCTTTTGTGTATTTATACCTGGTCTGTCTGAGTCTTAGTCACGGAGTCCTTGTTTAATGTTAAATGTGAATTCATGTCCGTCATCTTGCCTTGCCTTGCCTTGCCTTCGTGTTTTGTTATGTTTGGATTTACCGATTTTGACCCTGCCTGGATTGTTTAACCCTTTGGATTTGCCCTTTAATAAAAGACATACCTGCACTTGGTTCTCTCTCCTGTGTTCTCTGTAACACCGATCGTGACAGAAGGACTCCGTCACTACAAGAGCCAGCGGTATGTCGGCTTATGTCTCCTCCCCAGCCACAGTGTGGGAGAGGAGTGGATTTGAAGGAACTCGCCTGGTGGTTTTCCGGGGAACCAGAGGAGGTCGCCGAGGAGGGAGTGGTCGAGAGGATACTCAGCACCGCTCTCAACCAGGGCCGCCCTTCGACCCGGGGCTCGTGTGGGATGGATTAGAGCCACCGTCTCATCATGGCGGACGGAGAGGAGAGAGGAAGCGCACGTCCGCCACAGTAGCGTCACTGCCCATGATGGCCGCTAGTCCAGCGCCACGAGGCAGGATGGACGCCAACACAGCACCACAACCCAAGGCGATCACAAGTCCAGCGCCACGGTGCAAGATGGCCGCCAGCTCAGCGCCAACGCCCAAGAGGGTCGCTGACTCATTCTTGGACTATTTCGCTACGCTGTCCAAGATCCTAGAGATTCCCAAGACAGTTAACGTCATGGCTGCTGAGCCAGAGCCACAGCACAAGATGGCTGCCAGCCCAGAGCCACAGCACAAGATGGCTGCCAGCCCAGAGCCACAGCACAAGATGGCTGCCAGCCCAGAGTCACAGCACAGGATGGCTGCCAGCCCAGCGCCACAGCACAAGATGGCCGCCAGCCCAGCGCCACAGCACAAGATGGCCGCCAGCCCAGCGCCACAGCACAAGATGGCCGCCAGCTTGCAACCACAGCACAAGAGGGCCGACTCAACGCCTGAGTCTCCAGACAAGGTGTCACCGACTCGCCAACATAGAGGGCGGAGGAGGAGGAGACAGGCGTCTACCGTTCCTCAAAGCCCAGAGGAAGTTCCCGAGGTGGTGCCCGATGCTGTTCCGGAGACCGAGGCGGTGCCCGATGCTGTTCCGGAGGCCGAGGCGGTGCCCGATGCCGAGGCGGTGCCCGATGCTGTTCCGGAGGCCGAGGCGGTGCCCGATGCTGTTCCGGAGGCCGAGGCGGTGCCCGATGCTGTTCCGGAGGCCGAGGCGGTGCCCGATGCCGTTCCGGAGGCCGAGGCGGTGCCCGATGCTGTTCCGGAGGCCGAGGCGGTGCCCGATGCTGTTCCGGAGGCCGAGGCGGTGCCCGATGCCGAGGCGGTGCCAGATGCTGTTACGGAGGCCGAGGCGGTGCCCGATGCCGAGGCGGTGCCCGATGCTGTTCCGGAGGCCGAGGCGGTGCACGATGCTGTTCCGAAGGCCGAGGCGGTGCCCGATGCTGTTCCGGAGGCCGAGGCGGTGCCCGATGCTGTTCCGGAGGCCGAGGCGGTGCCCGATGCTGTTCCGGAGGCCGAGGCGGTGCCCGATGCTGTTCCGGAGGCCGAGGCGGTGCCCGATGCCGAGGCGGTGCCCGATGCCGAGGCGGTGCCCGATGCCGAGGCGGTGCCCGATGCTGTTACGGAGGCCGAGGCGGTGCCCGATGCCGAGGCGGTGCCCGATGCTGTTCCGGAGGCCGAGGCGGTGCCCGATGCTGTTCCGGAGGCCGAGGCGGTGCCCGATGCCGAGGCGGTGCCCGATGCTGTTCCGGAGGCCGAGGCGGTGCCCGATGCCGAGGTGGAGGCCATTGCCGATGCGGTGCCCGAGACTGCTCCCGAGGCCGTGTCCGAGGCAGTGCCCGAGTCCGTTCCAGAGGCGGTGCCCGAAGCCGAGGCGTCTCAAGTCTCCACAGGCAGTCCAGAGTCGAGTCAGGTTCCAGTTGACCCTCCAGAGGCGAGTCAGGGGCCAGTGACCTCTCCAGAGTCAGGGCTAGTCACCGCTGGTCCTCCGGAGTCAGGGCCAATCACCATTGAACTTTCAGAGTCAAGTCAAGTCACTGGGTGGTCTGCTGCTCCGCCCTGTTGGACTCCGGCATCGACCACAGGGGCGTGGTGGTCATCTGCTCCACCCTGGAGGACTCTGGCCTTGACCACACGGACGTGGTGGTCTTCTGCTCCGCCCTGGGGGGTTTCCGCTCTGACCACACGGACGTGGTGGTCTTCCGCTCCGCCCTGGGAGGCTTCCGCTCTGACCACACGGACGTGGTGGTCTTCTGTTCCGCCCTGGGGGGCGTTTGCCCTGACTACACGGTTGTGGTGGTCTTCCGCTCCGCCCTGGAGGACTCTGGCCTTGACCACAATGTCAATGTCAATGTCAATGTCAAATTTATTTATATAGCACCATTTATCCCAACCGAGGTTGTCCAATGTGCTGCACATATTGTAATAGACAATTGCACAAAACAAATAAGCAATAAAAACATCATAATAAAACAAACATTTCAATACCACTTCCTCACTTAGAATATGCTAATTCAAAAAGATGCGTTTTTAGCATAGTTTTAAAAACAGATAAGGATGATACAGAGCGAATACACAGAGGTAAAGCATTCCATAATCTGGGGGCAGCTACTGAAAAAGCCCGGTCGCCTCTGCACCTCAGCTTTGACTTTGGGATACATAGCAGCTTCTGGTTAGATGACCGGAGAGAAAGAACAGGACGATACTCAGTAAGTAGTTCCGAAAGATACGGAGGGGCCAGACCATTTAATGATTTAAACACCAAAAGAATAAGTTTGAAATGTACTCGATAACGCACGGGCAACCAGTGCAAAGAACGTAAAACTGGTGTAACATGCTCCCGTTTTTTAGTCCTGGTTAAGAGTCTAGCTGCTGCATTTTGAACTATTTGTAACCGGGATAAAGCTGACTGGCTAATCCCAAAATATAGTGAGTTACAGTAATCCAGTCTCGTCGTAATGAAAGCATGGATCAATTGTTCAAAGTTTTTACTCGTCAAAATGGGTTTAACTTTAGCTAGTAGTCTAAGCTGAAAGAAACATGATCTAACCACAGTATTGATGTGTTTGTCAAATTTCAGCTTATCATCAAAAATAACCCCTAAATTTTTAACCCAAGGTTTTACAGAGGAAGATAACTCACCCAAATTTATTTTTGGTGAACTAACAGAGTCTGAAGGACCGAATACTATTATCTCAGTTTTACTCTCATTAAAATTAAGAAAATTTAAAGACAGCCAGGCTTTTACATCAGTCAAACAAGTCATGAGTGCTTCTAAGCCATTGGAACTCTTTTTTAAGGGCAAATATATTTGAGTGTCATCTGCATAGCAGTGAAATGACAGACCATGTTTCCTAAAAATAGAACCCAATGGTAGCATATACAAAGAAAAAAGAATCGGAGCTAAGATGGAACCCTGAGGTACACCACATGCTAAAGGAGCTGACTCAGATGAGTGTTCACCCATATTAACATTAAAACGTCTATTTAAAAGATATGAATTGAACCATTCAAGAGCGTTTCCTGTTATGCCTGCGCAGTGCTCCAGGCGAGTAAGAAGGACTGCATGGTCAACAGTGTCAAACGCCGCACTCAAATCTAGGAGCACAAGCACAGAATGGTTTCCAGAGTCGCCAGCAAGTAGAATATCATTTAAAACCTTCAGGAGTGCAGTCTCTGTAGAGTGGAATTTTCGAAAACCTGATTGAAAAACCTCAAATATCTTATTTTCATCTAAAAAACTCTGCAATTGTAGAAGCACTGTTTTCTCGAGGATCTTTGTAATAAAAGACAAATTGGAAATTGGTCTATAGTTTTCTAAAACAGTAGGATCTAAATTATGTCTCTTGAGCAAAGGATATACTGTAGCATGTTTTAACGCATCAGGTACAGAACTAGTTTCAAAGCATCGGTTAATCAAAGTCACAAGATATGGACCCACTACATCAAAAACTTGTTTCAGGAAATAAGGAGGCAAGATGTCAACGGTAGAGCCTGACGGCTTAAGCCGGCATACTATTTCTTGGAGATATTCAAAAGAAATAGGTTTGAATTGACTAAACTCTGCACAACAAACAGAGTAGATGGACGGATCAGAATCAGGGTGAGATATCCCCCGTCTAATAGAATTAATCTTTTCAACAAAGAATCTCAAAAAATCCTCACACATTGTTTTTGACACAGCAGGGTACTTTGATACCGTTGGGTTGACAACAGTGTTAAAAACAGTAAAAAGAGTTTTGGGCCTATGGAAATTATTATTGATAATGTCTGCAAAATACCTTGATTTTGATTCTTTCAGTGCCTTCTGATAATTAAATAATGAATCTCTTAATAATTCCAGCGAAATCTGGAGCCGGTCCTTTTTCCACTTTCGCTCCGCCCGTCTACAGAGCTGCCTCGAGGCGCGAACGTTATCGTCAATCCAGGGTTCAGATCTAGGTTTAAGTTTTAAAGTCTTTACAGGAGCAATTGAATCCAAAATAATCAAAGAAGTCGAGTTAAATTTAAGTAGGAGCTCATCTGGACTCAGATCACACTGACTTATGTCAACTGTTTGAACAGCATCACAGAAAGCTAATGAAAAGGATAAGCTAGTAGATGGAGTAATTATTCTAGATTTACGGACACATTTAGTAACTTTAGTACAAGTTGATACCCAGGGAACAGAAAACATAACAGTTTTATGGTCAGAAAACCCATTTTCAGTTACTTCAAGCTCGTAAAGTGAAATGCCATAAGAAAGCACAAGGTCAAGAGTATGTCCCGACTGATGAGTCGGGACATTCACATACTGAATGAAATCAAAGGCATTTATCAGATTAGAAAATTCTTTAGATAATGAGTCCGTTGTGCAACACACATGGATGTTGAAATCACCAAGGATTAACAGTTTATCAAATTTGGGTAAAAATTCCCCCAAGAAGTCTGCAAACTCGTTTAAAAAATGTATATTGTGCTTAGGAGGACGGTATATCAAAGCAACCAGTAGTGGACCATTCAGATCAAATGTAAACAACTGCAGTTCAAAACTCTGATAAGCATGAAACATAGTTTGGCTGCAAGAAAATCTGTCTTTAAAAATAGAGATCAGTCCTCCACCACGGCCTGTTGTACGTGGTGAATTAAAAAACAAACAGTTTTGTGGCAAAAGATCAGAAAACGGACTTAAGTCCCCATTTGTAAGCCAGCTTTCAGTAATAAATAAAAAATCAAGGTCCCGCGAGGAGAAGAAGTCATTAATAATAACAGTCTTATTTACCACTGATCTGGCATTTAGCAACGCCATCCTTAGACCAGGTAGATTTTCAGTCGACTCCGAATTCCGAATCCGAGAAAAATTTTGAAGATTACTCACACAAACTCCAGCGCGGTGAAAACGAGGCGAGCCGTAGGCAGGTAGCGGAGCAGCTTCAGCCATAATCATTGAAGTGTTCTTATTCCATTGATACACTGGGTCCAGAGAGCGCCAGCGAATGGAGAAATCGCCGACCAAACCCTTCACATGGAAACCCAGAAAGGATCGACTCGACTCTAGTTGTTGTTGTTGTTGAGCCAGGAAATGCTTCAACTTATCGGCAAAGCCACCCCGTCTTCCGCGTTTTCTCCTACGCCTCCTCACCGGTAGAGAACACGGCCAGCGGCGCAGGTAGCCAGGTATGGACGTCAGAAACGGAGATGAATGAGATGAGCCGTTTCGTGCTTGATATATCAGATCGTTTGTACTAGTTTGCAAACTTAAAAGAGTTAGTCTGTCATATATCAATATTGAGGAAGCGCATTGTGTTAGATAAAAGATCAAACAGCATAAAACAAACAAACTAAGGACTGGACCAGGCGTCCAACGGCAAGCCACACACAACGGCGCCATCTTCTCGTAATGTGGTTTTAATCCACCACACAAGGGTGTGGTGGTCTTCTGCTCCGCCCTGGGGGGCTTCATGTTGTGTTTTTTTTTTTTTTTTTTCTTTTGTTTTTGTGTTAATGTCTTTCCCTGTCCCTTTATGTTAGTCTGGCCCTCTGTCCCTCCCCCTGAACCTCCTCCGGTCCTCCTCCCTCCTGGTCTTTCCGTGTTGTGTTTCATTCTGGTGCCTGTTCCCCATGTTTTTCTTTTCTGGCCCTCCGTCCCTCCGTCCCTCCCCCTGAGCCTCCACCTGTCCGCCTCCCTCCTGGTCTGTTTTGTGTCTGTCGTGGAGCGTCTGGGAGCCGCTCCGTAGAGGGGGGGTTCTGTCACAGTGTCTGGGTTGTGTCCCTGGGTTTCCACTAGATGTCCTCCTTTCTCACGGTGTCTGTCACTTTATCACTTCCTGTCTCCTTATTTGGTCACCTTCCTCCTTGTTTAGTTAATTGATTGTTCCCCACCTGTCTCCTGTTTCCCCATCATCCTTTTGTGTATTTATACCTGGTCTGTCTGAGTCTTAGTCACGGAGTCCTTGTTTAATGTTAAATGTGAATTCATGTCCGTCATCTTGCCTTGCCTTGCCTTGCCTTGCCTTGCCTTGCCTTGCCTTGCCTTGCCTTGCCTTGCCTTGCCTTCGTGTTTTGTTATGTTTGGATTTACCGATTTTGACCCTGCCTGGATTGTTTAACCCTTTGGATTTGCCCTTTAATAAAAGACATACCTGCACTTGGTTCTCTCTCCTGTGTTCTCTGTAACACCGATCGTGACATTATTAGATAACTGTATTTAAGTTGATGCATATGCTTTTATTTATTATTCTTTAATTTTCACAAATTTAGAAAAGTAATCAAAAAGTACTCAAAAGTAATTAGTTACATTACTTTAATAAAGTAATTGAAAAAGTTACACTACTATTACATTTTAAACAGGGTAACTTGTAATCTGTAACCTATTACATTTCCAAAGTAACCTTCCCAACACTGCTTGCTAGCTAGCCAGATCTCTAACATCGCATAAATAACTGCTTAGAGCCATTTTTGTTTTAACTATATGCACTTTTTATTTACCTCTCATGTAACTTATCTTTATACATCAGATAGCATCGTCAGTGCCAAGAGAATATTCCTGCGTCGTGTCATGTCGTCGTGTCATGTCGTCGTGAGCTGGATCAAAGAGAGCATATTATGTCAGACTTATTAAAGTATGGAATTTTCGCTGTTGGAACGTTATGAAATAATTTCAAATAGGTTAAACGATTACATTACTATTTTGTTGGAAGAATATTTTCTTTTTTTGAAGAGAGAGCATAATTACATGTAAAGTAGCCAGACTGAAGATGGCGCTTTCGTTCTCAGCTGAATAGGTATTTTTACAGTAATTTGCTGTCATATCACAGCAGATAGTTAATAGTCATTGAGCGAATCCGCATTACTGTGATATTACAGTAAAACAATAAAAACAGTATTTTACTGATAAAAAACACAGTTAAGTATTGTGAAAGTCTGGAAATATTTTACAGTGTACCATTTCCATTTACTCATATACACGGGTTTCTTGTATACAAACAATACCGGATGCGCTCGCATCCAGGAGGCAGAAAACCGCTATCTGTTATGCTGAGTTCAGTAAAAGAACATTGTAATTAACGTAGATTTCGCATTGTTTGTAATTTCTTGTTGACTCAATAATAAATTGCAATTTCAGAGTTGGATCTGTTTGTTTGTGTTTCATATTAATATATTATTAATATAACATTATGTAAAATGTCCAACTGTTAACGAATCAAAATCCGGACATACTGTGGCACGTTGAACATCTGACACCCAGCACTGGCTCGGTTGGTACAATTGACAACGCAACAACTCCTTGGCATTTTGACTAGCGACAACACCACCACCTAAACAATTTACTCTGGTACGAAGAGCACGGGTCTTTTGCCTCTTGGTTGCGTGCGCAAGCAGTGATGACGTCGCTGAGAAATCCATGTATACATACTGTATTTATATATAGCTATAATAATTCTGCTTTTGAACTACTGCAGTCATAATTCATGATATGTATTTCTGTTTGTTTCTTTAGCTAGTGTTGGATGAGAAATATACACCAGGCTGTCCAATAATGCTGTACAAATCTGATGATGAACAAGCAGTGTTTGCCAGAATGCACTTAGATCCAGTAGATTTCAAACATATCTACATCACTCTTAGCAAACAGGTGAGGTTAAAAATTTGCATTTAATAAACAAAATGTGAAATTAATAAACAATGAAAAAATATATAGTATATATACTACTAGTGTATAAAAGAATCTTGAAAATATTGAATATAAAAATATGTGTATATAACATTTTAATTACAAAAAAATGACACTAAAATAAATAAGCAAAATGTGATAATGCTATTCAGAAGTAAAGAAATATTTTGCCGTATAGTTTTGTTGATCCAAGACAATGTTTTTGTACCCCCGCCCCCCCAAAAAAGGTAATTCTCCCATGCTCCGCAGTTAAAGAACGAAAGAACCACTAAATAAAACTAAACAAAGTTACTAAATCAGGCACTATCCCTAACTATGTGTTAATCAAATCATCATACTTGTCTCTTTTTTTTTTGCTGTAGTTAAGAAGAGTGCCCATTGTTCGGTGTGCTAAATACAGCACTCTGAAAGACTGCAGAGCTGCTCGAGATCCTGTCTGTGGCTGGTGTGTGAACACTCACAGGTCAGCCTGCCTTCACATCACACATGATATCTACTGCGGGCTAGATTTACACTAAATGTGCCTAGTTGTAGAAAAGCATGTTAACATCTTATCATCTATATACATGATGAGCAGTGTGCAAACAGTTCTGTTGTGATATTTTTGTTGTTGCTGTTTTTATCTAGATGTTCTCCTCAAGATGAATGCTTGGATACTTCATGGGTTTCCATCCCAAAGAACTCTCTTGAGACACAGCTGTTTTCTTTTCAGATGACAGAGAATTCTTCTGTGATGGTAGACATCAATATCTAAAACAAATTTTTAAATTGTCATTTGTAAAATATTTAGAAGATGGTTCTTTACTAACCATTGTCCTCTTCTACACAGATCACTCTACATCTTTTCTTGAGTCTAGAGAGCACAGGAAATCCTGCCTTCTCATGTGCCTTCACTAAAGAAAGTGTAAACCTGTGTGCTGGCTCTGATCTGTCTGCAGTCTTCCCAAACTGCTCCTGTAGTTTTTCTGACCAGATGCTCTATACTGGAGGTTGGTTCTCCTTCAAATAAGTTGTATATTTACTAACATACAGTGCATTTGTCTAGTAAGAATATGATTATTATAATCAGAAACATTTGTTGGTAATCTGTTCAGGTTTAAAAGTCTCTGCTACTGTTACTGTTGAGGATCAGAGGATCACAGAGATGCTGACACTGAGGAACTGCTCCAGTATCACAGATCATTCAACAAATGCTTCTTATACACAGTGAGAAAATGGATCATCTAAAATAATTAAAAAGACTTTCTTAAACTTTTATTAAAAAAAATATTAAAAACATGAATTAAATGCAGGTGTGTTCAGTGTGTCTCATCTGGGTGTCACTGGTCCTCTTCCTCTCAGCGTTGTGATTGGAAACTTGGACCTGGACCACAGTTAAACATAAAGGTGAGATGCCATGTAACCTATAATCCAGTGTTTCAGTATATGTGTATTGGGAAATAGCATACCTACATAAATGTATATTAATTCATTGTTGATAGTTAAACTTATTGTGTTAACTGAAGTGAACTCAGTAAGTACATGACCTGCTCTTTCTCTACTCTTTAGGATGCATGTAAACATCTGCTCTCTGAGATGGACTACAAAGTAAGTGTCTTACTGATTATGTGCCCAACTTTACAGAATAGGAATATTGTTTTTTTCTGTATGTTCCTATTTCAAAAGTATATGACTTACCAAGAGGCCAATGATTTTATTTCCCCATTTGAGAAACAATTTGTCATATTTATCATTATTTTTAAATGATGTATAATATATTATTTGTTGATATTTCCAATATATTTAATCAATATGTATTTACGGTGATAATAATAATTATATAATAAGTTTTTTAATTAATATTAACTTCTGTTATTTAGTTTATATTCAGTTTTGTTTTGTAACTGGGTGCAACCTTTGGTATCCGGTAGAAGCCGGAGATTCTCTCTCTGGAGCCGAACAAGGTTTCTTTCCATGGCAGAAACAAAGTTTCACTAAAAGGAAGGAACCTGGAATCTGTGACTAAAATCCGTATTAAAGGAGATCTGGACTGCATTCCTAAAGAGTGAGATTCTGTGTGTTTGTGTTTAGTGTTACTCTATGAATGTGTGTAAACTTAGATAACTAATACTATATATCTGTACATGAATGTTTCTCTTCAGATCTCCAGTGTTTGATCGCTCCAATGACACTTTAAGGTTCCACATTCCTCCCAGTGGAACTAAAGGAACAGTCAAATTGTGTGTTGTTACTCCTGACGACCGTTGTCATGGAAACAGCGCCATCACTTACAGTTCTCAGCCCAGCTGCACTGGGATACATCCCAAAGTCAGCTGGAGGAGGTAAGACTGATCATCTTCTACATCTTGTCAACACTTTAATGTGTTAGTTCAGTAAGGACACCCAAAAATGAAAAATTTTTATACTGTATATGACTGACTTCTCTCAGACAAATCCAGTCAGAGTTACATAAAAACAATTCCTGGCTGTTCCAAGCTGTATCATTTTGTATTTCTTATTAGTGACCGTTGATTTGTTTTGATCTCTCCGCTGCGTTTCTGCGTGCATCACTTCTGAGCAGCGCATGCCCAAAGCCGAACTCATACGACATCCGCCTAGAACTGCTTCCGTTTAAAAGCGTGAGCGCAAGATAGATTAAAGTGATTATTACATTTTGAATATGGATTTTTTTTTTGTACAAAAACACAGCAGTTTGCTACAGCAGGCCTTTTTTCACCCCACAGAGTGTCCCTTTATGGATGGGGGCTTTTTATTGAACTTCTTTTGGACTGAAGCACTGCAACACCTGATGAGTGGTTGGAATAGCCAGGGCAATTTTTTATATTACTCCAACTGAATTCGTCTGAAAGAAGAAAGTCTTATATACACCTAGGATGCCTCTGGGGTGATTTAAACACAACCTAACTTTTTTGGGTGAACTAACCATTTAAGATGTCATAAAGAACATTTTAGTCACAAAATTTGCAAGAACACTGTTATTGTGGAAAAATAAGATTTGCAATGATCTGCAGAGATATTTTTAGAACAGATGAAAAAACATGCGAGAAATGAAATTCAGAATTGAGATTCATTAGGTCATATCCTGCATGTTTTGTCATGTTTCTGAGATCTGCAGTTTAGTCTTGCTTAAACTTTTAAAGGTTTAGTAAGAGCAACCTGGTTTCTGACAGCCATGCTTTTCTTAATATTTTTGGTGGGTATCACCTCCATTGCTTGTAGAAATGTGTGGTATTGTGTGTCTTTGTGCGTGAAAAATAAGTGGGTGAATTCAGATGGTTGATTGAATGAATAAAAAATAAATGTATTATCATGTATTACTGGCTGAAGTTGTTTTGATCTCTTCATTCAGCGGTGAAAGGAAGATTCATGTTCAGGGCAGCAATCTGGAAGGAGTGGAGTCAGTTACTGTCCTTCCCTCTAATAAAGTGGGGGAAACACAAATCAACACAAGCTCAGGGGTAAGATGTGTTTATTATTTCTGCAGTTGCTCACAGAACTACATAGAGGTCAGCTATTTATAACTTCAGAGTCTTTACACGTCCATTACCGTATTGACCTCCAAGCTGTTATGATGCCTAAACATTTACATCATAAACAAGTTTTTTATTATATTAACTTTATAATTAATTAATTTTATAATTAATCATTTTAATACTCATTTTCAGTTAACATGAAGCTAATTATCAGCTTATGTCAGAATGTTAATATTGACTGAAGACATTAATTGTATTCACATTATACATGCAGCTTTAAATGTCCCATGAATTAATGTCATATTATCATTGTCTCTCTTTCTCAGGGTATGTGGTTTCACTCACCCCCCCGCGATGGTGGTCAGTTTAGATTGCTGTTAAATGTTGGGAACTCTACTGTGGACTGTGTGCGTTATTTCTCCTACAAGCCTGATCCAGAATTCACTGGATTCACCGTTTTACAGGTGGCCAACAATCTACAGGTGAACATTCAGGTGAGTTTAGTGATAAAAAGTTTAACTCTATTCTACAGTCGGCATTTTTGGCATTCAGTAAATTCAGTAAATATTATGTTTCTGCTCGAGCATGTGAAAATCACAGCCTCCAAACCATCCCACACTCTCTGTTTCTCAGAAAAAGAAGGATGATCTGAATTTGAGTATCAGTGAGTTGAGTGTAACCGGTGTACATAAAGATCAGCTGTATCAGTGTCTTTTGGACAGGATTGAGTCCAATGCTGTTATCTGTACAATCAGAGGAGAACCAGTAGCCGTCACTGCATTAGACTCCCTCACTGTGAGTTGAAACATTCATTTTTTTTTAATGCAGATTGTCTCAAATAATTATTGGAAATTATTTCTGACCCTTATACAATTATACTTCTTTTTACTATAATTTTCAGATAAAAATTGGGGGGATTTATAAAGACCTCGAAATATCCTCTCAAAATAATTCACTATATTTTCTCATCCTTGCTGCATTGATTCTGCTCATAATTCTGGGTGCTGCTGGTAAGTAATTTTAGATTTTTCACACATATTTTCACAAAAGTCCTACAGGTATTACTGTATGTGTTTGCTCCTCTGTCTAGTTGGATTCATTATTCACCGTAAGAGCCAGAGACAAATGAATGAGAGAATGAACAAGCAACTGGAAATGCTGGAAAGCAACATCAGAAGGGACATACGACAAGGTTGGTCCTCTTTGAAATGCTAGTCTTTGTGTTGTTTGCAAGCATCACTACTGCTCATACTGAAGATTAGTGTTATGAACACACAACTAACCCTAAATAGACAACTTTGGTGAGTAACTCCTTCCACACATTTGTGCACAGGACAGAAATGATGCTTCAAATCATGTGACAGTTACTTTTCTTAGCAATATGCATGGCAGTCAAACATTTTTTTAACAACTTACTTACACTGAAAAAGGTTCACAAGCAATATGCAATGTTTTTTGAGCTTGTAAACAACTTCAAAACAACCACAGGTTACGTAGCTTATGTAAGTAGGGTTTGCAGGCAAACATACCGCAGTAAACATGTAATTACTCCCTTACATGCTCATACTGCTGCCATACTATACAGAAATGTTTCATGTCTTGTTGTGTGTGATTGCATTATGCATTTATGTTTGTTGCATTGACAGGCTTTGTTGACTTGCAAACAGAAAAATCTGATTTAATTGATAATGTTGGAGCTATACCCTTCCTGGATTACAAGCACTTTGCCTCAAAAATCTTCTTTCCTGAGGTAGAATGTCTGAAATTCCATTTGTAGGCCTACTTGTAGTGTTGCTCTTAATGTTTGTTTGTTTAATATACATTCTGTCATTTTCACTAGGCTGGTCCTCTGGCAGCACTCGTGATCAGAGACATTGGCCAGGTAAGATGCTGCAGTATCTTTAGCAGTTTATATCATCGCATTGTACAAACCTAAATGTTTTATCTGTCTTTTTTATGGTCAGGACTCTGAGCAGACAACAATAGATGAGAAATGTCAGGCCTTTGCTGTGCTGATCAGAGATAAGCAGTTTCTCAGTTGTTTCGTGCATGCATTAGAGGAACAGAAAAACTTCAGCATAAGAGACAAGTGAGTCAGAGACATGTAAATGTATATATTTAGCAGACCCTTTTGTCCAAAGCGAGTTACAAAAGAGGAAGAAGATGCTTTGAATATATTCTCACCTCAGTTTGAAGATGACTTGATAAACCACGTCAAAGGCCATTAATGTTTATTTTGAGACCTTGGCTTGATGCCTGTTGCTTAGAAGTCTAAACAGATAATGTTTTGTGGGTTTTTTTAGTATAGCAGATCTTTTTCTACCCTGAAAATGAACACCACACTTACTGTAAACACAGATATTTGTTTGATAATGTACTTAATAAATGTAGTGTTAGATTCAAAGTACTTTACTGGATTCATGGAGTTAGAGTATCTCTTATTCATGAAGACACATATTCCATGAAACCCAACAAGCATGTAGATAAAAGATTAAACAACAATAGCAAGCATTGCAAAGGCGAAAAAATAAGTGGTAATATAAAAAAATAAAATAAGTATGCATAAATTTAACAAAAAAAAAACATATTAAATTTTATAGATGATCAAATGCTAAGAAGTATCAAATATTATTAATAAAACAAAATTAATGAAATGAAGAAAAGAAAAGAAAAGAAAGAGCAATTTATTGGCTTGAAAGTTTTGCATAATTTGTTTTATTTTTCAAAGCATGAATATTAAAAATTTAAATAAAATGAACATAATACAAGAAATTGCAACATACTGTACATATTACTCAAAATGAATGAATGAATGAAGCTGTGATTGGTTTCTATTAGCCAACAGATGCGTAACTGTCAGTAACACTACGTTTATACTCGTATTTCTTCTGTTATTTATAACTTTATATCTCTTTTGATCTCCCTATCTGTTCCTCTTCCTCTTAGATGTACAGTGGCATCTCTGTTGACTCTGGCCCTTCATGGAGACCTGCTTTATCTCACAGAGGTCATGGAGGATCTTCTGCAGACTCTGATGGACCAGTCCAGCAATGCAAATCCCAAACTTCTCCTGCGCCGCACAGAGTCCATAGTGGAGAAGCTTCTTACCAACTGGATGTCCGTCTGTCTGTACGGCTTCCTCAGGGTCCGTCCATACATCCACTCTGTTGTGGATTTAGAAAGCACACGTTCTCTTCAGCTACTCAAATGTATATGTTTCCTCCATAGGAATCTGTAGGACAGCCTCTCTTCCTGTTGGTGTCAGCTTTGACTCAGCAAATCTCCAAAGGGCCGGTGGATTCAGTGACAGAGAAGGCTCTGTACACTCTTAGCGAAGACTGGCTTCTCTGCCAAGCGCAAGACTTTGAGGCCTTGGTCAGTATTTCCTCTTTTACTGTCTCTTTTATGCAAATGAGGAAGTATTTGCAAAAAAACGAACAAGTACTGACTTTAGAAATACCTTTCGGTATTTTGCAAGCTAAATTCATATTTAAAAATATTCCCCATTTTATTCAAAAACAACAAATATTTTCCTTCCTGCACTAACCGTTCAAAAGTTGGATGCAATTTAAAAAAAAATAAAAAATTGAAAGAAGTCTCGTATGCTCCTGAAGGCTGCATTTATTTGATCTTAAACACAGTCATTTTGTCAAATATTAGTACAATTTAAAATAACTGATTTCCATATTAATATGTTTCAAAATAAAATTTATTCCTGTGATTATATATCTTTATATATATGTTAAAACCGTGACAAGTGATACAGAACTCTTTGATGAACGGAAGTTCAAAAGAGCAGAGGTTTCTCGCTAGATGTGATGCATTAGTTGCACAGAAGCTTCTGCTTTTTTTCCTGCTGTCATTTCCATCCTTAAACTACAGGAAGGCATCCTGTAGATTCGTTGTGCAACATTTCTTGCACAAGTGCTTCTGGCATCATTTTCCGACAGTTGGGTTAATTTCCTATTTTTTCTTATTTCTTCTTTTCTTATGTGTAGGAGTCATTGTTAAAAGGATAGTTCAGGCAAAAATGAAAATGTCATCATCATTTACTAATAGTTGTGCCAAACGTGTTTGAATTCTTTCCTCTGTGGAACAATAATGAAGATATTTCTAAGAATGTTGGTAACCAAAAGGTTGCTGGTCCCCGTTGATTTCCATAGTGTAGAAAATAGATTGTAGTCTGTTTTGGCCAAAAACCAAATTTTTAAAAAATCTTCTTTTCTGTTTGGCAGAAGAAAGAAATTCATTCAGATTTGGAACAAGTTGATGGTGTGCAAATGATGAAAGAATTAAAATGTTTGAGTGAGCTAACGTAATCTTTAATGTTGGGCCATATAGAATTACATTTAAAAAAAAAAAAATAGTTTCCCATCATTTATTGTTCCTGATTCCTTCCTGATGTGCAGTTCTCATATTGAGTGTGGTTGGATGGTTGGTTTTTAGCAGTTTTTTGCTCATAAACACGCTTGCGTCAACAAGAAAACAGGAAAGATAAATGATAGTTTGTGGGCAGAATCATGTGACAAGGCCATCTTCCCCTCAAAATCACCAGCAGGCTCTCCGGTTAGACTAGTGTGACTGCTGTACTTCTGCATTTTGCTTTCTGCAGTGATATCAGTCCTGCACAAGCCTTCCTCTCACAAAACTGGACTGTACCTGTATTGCCAAGCAAGAAAATCCCATTTCTCCAAAGGAAGAATTCATCAAAAGATGGTCCAATTTGAAAAGGGCCATATGATGTTGCTAAAAAGAACATTATTTTGTGTATTTGGTGTAATGCAATGTGTTTATGTGGTTTAAGTAAAAAAATAACACATTATTTTCCACATAATGTACATTATTTTTTCTCCTCTATTCCCCGCCTTTATGAAAAGCATTGGTTTTTACAAAGCTCATCGGTTTGAAAAGCGAGGTTTGCTCTGATTGGCCAGCTATCCAGTGTGTTTTGATTGGCCGAATACCTCAAACGTGTGACGGAAATGTTACGCCCCTTACCATACTGTTATGCCATGTCCCGGTCAGACAACAATAAAACCCATTACAAACTAGCCATTTGTTGCATCCAGTGATGACATAATTATGGATTATAATGACATATACTGTCTTTTTACACGTTGCATTGGATCCCACTGCATAAACATAAAACCATGTCTACATTTGTGATTGGAGAAATGACAAACAAGTGCTACTCAAAACTCACATTTGAATCATCAGTGGTAAATTTATTTTATTTACATCTAATTATCTAATTATCTAATTATTTGGGTTGAACTGTCCTGGAACAGTGTTGTAAACACAACTTGACCACTGATTTTTAGTTGTGTCCTTTTTAAGAAAAAGCCAAAGAAAGTATTTTCATTTCACAATGAAACAGCATCTCTACAACATGGCGGCAGCAACAATACTACAGCGAGAATCAAAGCCTTCTTTCTTTTTTGTGAACATTTTGGCGGTGTTATATAAATCTTCCCACATCGTGACATAGAGATGTGGGGGCATGTTAGAAGGAGCTGTTTTAGGAGGGCTTGGTTGACTCCTAACTTTTATAAATAATATCTCTTTGGATTTGAGACTTTAGTCTTTGCAACTTTAGGGATCTTATCTATTCACGAACAGCTTGTAACACTCCTAAGAGAAAGGGAAACTTGAAATTGCATCATATGACCCCTTTAATAGTTTAAAATTGTATTCTGCTGCTTTACAGGAAATAACAGTGGCAAAAAAAGAAGTAGTATTTAAACGGCTTAGTCTTATGCAATTGTGGATTTTTTTAAACTGCCATTGCAAGTTAAGTCGATACAGCATTTTTAGAAATCCGACTCAGCGTTATGCAAAAACAGATGAATTTGCAAAAACAAAAACTCCATTTTTAACAATAAACATACATTTTTTTCCCCTTTTTTAAATTTTGCTTTACAATTAATCTCAATCAAACTGCAGCTGAAAGACATTATGAGTGGATTTGATCATTTTTTCCCCCTTTCGTAATATATTGTAACTTTCTGAAATTGAACATTCAGTATATTTTGAAGAAGATTACAGGTCATATATTTATTTTGAGCTCTTTAGGTGCTTTACTGTTTGCTTCTCCATGCATTCTCATAAAAAAAATCTAGATAGATAGATAGATAGATGATTGATTTTCTTGGGTCGTTAAATTGTTTGGTTTATGTTTTCACCCCTATAGAAACTGAATGTGGTGTTTGCCGTGGGGACTGAAGGAGAGGTCAGTGAATCCTTAGAGGTCAACGCACTGACCTGTGACACAATACAACAGGTCAAAGAGAAAATCTTGCAGACCTTCCAGCGCAAGTTTGGTTTCCCCTTCCAGCAGAGCAGGGATATAGAAATTGGTTAGTAGACTCCCTACTCCTCACTCTCTTACTGTTGAAGATCATAATATTTCATAAAGCTTCCTTATAAATCCTTCGTTTGTTGTTAATACATGTTTCAGGTTGCCAGTTGCAATATCCTTCCAAACTGATTTCTGTTTGAATTCTCTGTTATGTTGTGCACTCACAGAATATGAAAAGGAAGGAAGGTTTGTCATGCTACAGGAAGTCGATGAGTCCTCAGAGATTCGGGGGCATGTTACTATGTTGAACACTCTGAAACATTATCAGGTGAGTGCATGAAAACATAAAAACTGAGCAAACTTCACAGATTCACTTCTTTTTTGAGAAGTGGACTTTATTCTAAGCAAACAGATAACTGATAAAACAAAAACCCCACATGGGCCATATATAGAGACGAGAATAAAATAAAGGCTTAGGGTTTTGAGGTAAGGTTTGTTCACACCAAGAACGACAACTATAAAGATAACTTTTAATCATCACCAATAACATTCTGTTTATTATGAGCACATTGTCATGATTGCCTATGGAGAGGAGCGAGGAACGAAGAGAACACAGGAGAATCACAATCAACAGTCTTTTACAGTTTTTCTCAGTAGCTTTGGTACATTTCTCGAATCCTCCTTGAGATTTGCAAAACAGTAAATGCATTTCTCAAAACAACTCCTACAAATAGCAAAACACCATGGATTACCTGCAAAAGCCAGTCTCTTGCTCAAAATCCTTAGTTCTTCTCTCCTCAAAAATAAATATATGTGTCAATGAACATATCAGTGCCAATCAGAATGACAAGTCCTTGTGTCATAGTTTATGGATAAGACAGTCAAATTGCTTAGTCATGTTGTCAATACAACAGTGTACTCTGGAGGGATGTTCTGATGTAAACTATGGCTACAGTTTTGATGACAGTTATTGTAAATTGTAGGTTACAGGGTATGTGGGAGTTTGATTGCAAGAGACTTCAGGATTCACATTTACGCTTTTACTGTTCGTACTGCAATTTGTTGACAGACCATGTCATTGCGATAGAGCAAGGAAAAGACAGCACTACATTGCACAAAGAAAAAATAAAATAGAAATGTGAACATAAGACAAACTCTTAAGGGAAAACTGTACATGCAGTGCATCCATGGCAGCCAGAAGGGCCATCAACAGTATGTATGTGGCTGGCGATCATATACTTTCCATTTCCACGCTGAGAATAATTCCTCAATGGGGTTAATGAATGTAGAGTAGGGTGGGAGGAACTCCATCAGCATCCTGTTGTGGGCTGCAAACAATTGCCTGATGATGTTGGAGCGATGGAAACTGACATTATGTCAAACGATCATATACTTTGGCAGGTCATATATATATATATATATATATATATATATATATATATATATATACATGCCAGTTGATGGTTCATGAAATGCACCTTCTTTTTGAAAAAAAATCCAGATTCACCTGGGAGAAATTTACCAATTCAGGACAGATTTAGAAAAAAAAAATCTTATGGGATTGTATAGAAATATTTATATATTTTGACAACTTGTTCAACCATTTTGCATGTAAAGACTTATGCTATGAACTAATATGTTGTGGGTAATGAGACTATTCAACAAAGACCCATTATAATACATTTTGATCAACAGGACATAAGCAATTGATAATGTAGGAAACAGCAGAGAATTGTAGATAATCATTTGCATGGATGTGTCAAAGCATTTGCAACGTGTTCAAATAAATTAGAAATTGATTTTTTGATGTGCACAAGTGACAATATGATGTGAAGATTGCAGAGGTAGTTTTGCGAATTTCAATTTCTGATCTGAGAAATGTACCAAAGTGACTGAGAAAAACTGTAATCCAAACAGGGGAACAAAATATGGGCACAATCAGACACGGGAGAAACTGTGTCACGTGGAGAACATGGGGATGAAAACAAACACACTGACAGTCCATGGGCATGACACACATACTGAAGTTGTTTGCTGCTTTAAAGGGGTCATGAACTGAGAAATCAATATATAAGAGGTCATTGCGCTATAAAAACATCATGTTAGTTTCAGAACTCAAAACTTTCTTGTTATTCTAAAAACAGCTTATTGGAGCCAATTTGCCAAAATGACAGCTTGTGGAATGTGCCACTTTATGACATAATAGTATGGTTGAACACCACCTCTGCAAAAGAAGATCAACGCTAATAACTTCTAAATTCTGTTTTTTTAATGAGCAAATCTTGATAGCTGCCACAGCCAGTATTCACAAAAGACACAAAGTACAAAGTGGATCACATGTATGAGTCAGTGCTGACCACAAACCATATTGGACACATTTGAATTCTACACAAAATGCTATATTTTAAAGGGACAATTTTCTACACATCCTCAACATCATAATAATCATTGTGGATGTCAAATGTGGTTTAACCAAACTTAACCAATGGTAATTTAATTGAAATGCTATTGGCTATTTAAAAAAAGGGGCAGGGCTGCTCGAGTCGAATTACATCAACTCATTTAGTAGTTCTGCTTATTTTAAGACACTTCATTGGAATCTTACCGTTTTTCTCAGTCGCTTTGGTGCATTTCTCGAATCAACCTTGATATTTGCAAAGAAGTATGTGCATTTCTCAAACCAATTCATACAGATAGCACCACAAAATAGATAACATGCAAAAGCCTGTAGCTTACTCAAAATCTTTAGTTCATCTGTCAAAAGTAAATATTTATGCCAGTGAACATATCAGTGCCATCAGAATGATAAGTCCTTGTGTTATTTTTTTTTTACAAACAAGATTTTACAAACTTCCTTTTGCTCTGTTTTGCCTTTGAAATCTTCCAACATGCATCCTGTCTCCTCTCAGCTGATCCTGATCATTTCCTAGATGTTCATCGAATGTCAGAACTTGTAACTCTTGTGTCGTCCTCTGTCTATATGTGACCCTGAACCACAAAACCAGTCTTAAGTGTCATTTTTCAAAATTTAGATTTATACATCATCTGAAAGCTAAATAAATCATCTTTCCATTTACTGTATGTATGGTTTATTAGGATCTTACAATATTTGTCTGAGATACAACTATTTGAAAATCTGGAATCTGAGGGTGCAACAAATCTAAATACTGAGAAAATCACCTTTGACGTTGTCATTATGATTTCTTAGCAAGGCTTATTACTAATCAAAAATTTAGTTTTGAAATCTTTACAGTTGGAAATTGACTAAATATCTTCATTACTTAATATCCTAATGATTTTTTGCATAAAAGAAAAATGAATAATTTTGACCCATACAATGTTTTTTTGGCTATTGCAAAAAAATATACCTCAGCGACTTAAGACTTGGTTTTGCGCTCCAGGGTCACATATGCTTTCCAATTGAAGGTTCCTGAGATGCACCTTTGAGCTATTTCTGAGAAGTGGTTTGTAATTGGCATGATCTACATTTCACTTCATTTGTGAAAGTCAAGATTCACCTCTACAATTCATGGCAAATTTACCAACAAAAAGTCTAATAGAAATGTGTAGAAAATAGGCTTTTGAGCAACATGACATTATCAACTGATAATGTTGGAAAACGCAGTTGTAAATGTACATAATACATTGCATGAATATTCACAATAAATTGCACCAAAGCAACAGCCAAGTATGGTGACCCACACTCAGAATTCATGCTCTGCATTTAACCCATCCAAAGTGCACACACACACTGCAGTGAAGACACACACATCGTGAACACACACCCGGAGCAGTGGGCAGCCATTTATGCTGCGGCACCCAGGGAGAAGTGGGGGTTCAGTGCCTTGCTCAGGGGCACCTCAGTCGTGGTATTGCCAGCCTGAGACTCAAATCCACAACCTTAGGGTTAGGAAACTAACTCTCTAACCACTAAGCCACAACTCCAAAATGTGTAAGAAACCACCCAGAACACCCCAGCAGCCACATAACAACACCTTTAAAACAGTGACAAAAAGAAATGACCAATCACATTTTCTTTAGAAACTGTAAAAATGTAGTTCAGATAGAAATAGCATAGAATAGAAATGTAACAGATAAAAGACTACAAAAGAAGTTTGTCTTACTGTCTTGCTCAGTATTTTTATGTTCTCTGTTAACTTTATTCAATGTGCTTGAGACTGACCTTTTACTTGCAAAGCTTGTATCACAAGCCCAAATAAACCCAGATTATGCTAAACTGTTGTGCAAACCCATAATATATCCATGGACTACTGCAGCACACTAGTTACAGTTTGTGTTTCTAAATGTGTTTCCATCCAGGTTGGAGATGGATCATGCATTAAAGTTATCACAACAAAAGTGCATGCACCACTGAGGTCTCAGAGCAGTGTAAAGGGTGAGTCACAATCCTCCCATCATCCACAAACTGAAACAATGCCATCACAATCAATAAATTTTGGGTGGTTTATTTTGGTGTCGCTACTTTATTATTGAACTTAAAATAGATTTGCATTTTGAGTGTTAACAACTTATAAATATTAGAAGTTCACTACAAACAGCCATACAACTAACCACAGTACAGTTTGCTTTGCAAACACCCCACCCAATCTGCAAAACATTCAGTACTGCAACACAAAATGTGGGTGTTCTGAAGAAGAAGAAAAAAGTCTTTATGTAACACATTGCATCCAGATATGTTGTGTACTCTGTTAGATCACCTGAGAGATATTCAAATAAAGGGAAAGTTCAGCCACGATAGGACGATTCTCTCATCATTTACTCGTTACTCATCATTTACCCTCATCATTTTCAAAACCTGTTGGACTTTCTTTCTCCTTGTAATATGCAAGAATTAGTTTATCAGAATGTTCAAGCTTAATTTCCATACAATAAAAAGGAATATAGGAGCTACTGCATAAAGAAATAAGTGCTTTTTGGAGCTTGACAGACATTGGTCCCCCATCTAATTTCTCTTTTTGGAAGAGTGCAGCGTTAAAAGTCTGCTAAACATCAATTTTTGTTTTCCACCCACAAAATAAAGTCATGTGGGTTTGAAATGACTTGATGATGAGTAGATAATTCGAATATTACATTTTTTTGACATGACCTATCCCTTCTATTGAACTTGTCTGAACTAGAGCTATTAACAAAAAAAAAGCTCAAAATCTAAGGCAACATCCTCACACTGTAGCACAAGGATGAAATTTGCCATTGAGTGAAGGAAGTGGTGGTATCGGTTGTCTTTGTCTCTGTATACCACATGTTATATCTGTCGGTGGAGTCTCTTTTCCTGTATATGTACCACAGACAGTTTCTGGCAGCCTTTGATAACCTTCATGAAGTTATTGATATATTTACAACTTATAAATGTTAACAGATCAGTAATTGTTGTACAGTACATTTAGTATGAATATAAATTAATCCATGACATTTCAGTTTGAGTGTATATTAGTGATCAATGGTCTGTTTGTAGTCTAATTATGTTGTTTAATGTCAGACAGGGTCCAAGATGTCGAAATGTTTGTTTTTTCACATCCGGTTATGTTTGCATGTGTTTTTAATGGTATATGTTGGAGTGCATCTGCTTTATGCAAATTTGGGTGCTGACATGTGCCAAATGTAGTTCCACTCAGTAGAGATTCAGTACTGTAACACATCCTATCTGATGCGTCAAACAATAAAGATTGTTGGGCCAGTATTGGCTTGACATTGCTTATTTACTCATCATTGTGCTGTTTTGTTTGACAGATGATAAGAACTTCGCTGTCAAGTACTTCCATCTGGTGAGTTACTATAGTGCATGTGTACTTCTGTGTTTGTTTTGCTGTGTCCTTCCATTGCATTGACACAACTAAAGATATGGGTTACTATTGAGATATCATGTGTTATATCTATGCTATTGCATTCACACTGATGTGAAGGGAATGTGGGTGTGTGTGATACTTTCAGTTTTGCCAGGTTCTTCCTGTTTAAATGAGAGGAAGCTGTGTGTTGTTGATATTGTTCACCAAGCATATTGCCTCTTCTTATAATGAGGCATAATAACCTAAACAATTCTATTAGAACCACTGTCAGTATATATAAGAAGACGTTGTTGCAAAATAGCATGGATTATATATTGATATTACAGTTTTTTTTCAATTGCAATTCAAATTTCAAAAGCGTTTACCAATACTTAAAGTATTTTTTCTGAACTGTTAACACAGAAACATACCTACATTAAACAGTTAATTTTCTGGCCAAAACCACATTTTGTTAAATAAATACAAACTCTACATTTCAAAATGCTGAGTACCTTTTTCTACATATACTAACAGTGAACACAATTCAAAATCGAGTCATTCGGACAAAACATTAGCACTACTTTTCTATCCAACAGGAACATTTAGTAATTTAATCATAGAACACTGACTGTCAAAATACTAACAGTTGATGGCTTTACAAAAACTCCTTTACTTTCTTCTACATATTTGACATACGTTTCAGTTCTACATGCATATAGACAATATAAAAATCTATTGTTTTTTGTAATTTAGTTACCTTCAACTGAAACCCATTTTACATTTTTAAGTGTTGAATGTATTCAATCTTGGCAACATACTGTCTAAAATTAAATGAGTCATTACTTTATAGAACGTACAATAGGAAAAAATTGGGTCCTGTATGCAGAAATTCAATTTGAAATGGCTCTTTAGTGGGTGGGGATTGGATGTGAATGGTGCCCCATGGTAGCTAGAGATCAACAAAAATTACAACATGCTTGGCTTTTGGTTACTATGCAAACTTGTTTCTGTCACAGGATAAAAAAGTAAAAACAGTAATTGTGAGCTTTTTATCTCACATTGTTTGAATTGCGTGTTCTTGACATCCTGCAATTCAGACTTTATCAGAATTGTGAGATAAATTCACAGTTGCAAGAAATACTGTGAAAGTCAGAACTGTGAGATGAAAAACCGTCACAATTACCCTTTACCCCTTATATTCCATGGCAGAAATAAGCTTTCATGGGTTTCACATGTGTAAGAGGGAAATATTAAAATATACAGTCCAGCTCACATTCTTACCCCCTCCCTCACCTCTTCTTCTCCCTTACCTATCTTCTTCTGATCCAACTATTCCTCTCCCTCTCCTAGGCATTATTTTCTCTCTCTCTGATTCTTTGTTGTCCTGCATCTACAAAACCAATTCAAAGAGGTCTTTTTTCCCTATGTTGATGTAATGTAAAGAGCATCAACACCTGACTATTCCTCCAACTGAGACTGGGATCAGCTATTTCTAAATATTTTAGTGATCTGTTACTTAAAAATGCTTATCAGTTGTTAAAATATTTTATAAAGAGATTTTACAATACTTTTGAGTTGCTGTTGTTGCAGAAGTAGAAGCTTTACACTATATTTAAAGTGTGAAACATTGGGTCTTCATTTCTGTCATGCTGTGTTTAAGCATTTGTAAAAAAAAAAATATATATATATAAGAAAGATCTGTGATTTTGGTATGGGGTAAGCCTGTGTGAAAATAAAATGTAAGCATTTTAGAATAGTGTTAATTTACTGAATATTGTGTGAAAACGACATGAATTGTGTTAAAGGTATGATCGCAACAGAGTGATGTTGTGCTATTTGTGTATAGTGTTCTGAAAATGTGACTACAGACTGGACAAAAGGATGTTAGCAATAAAAAAACTGTAATACCTATATGATATGATAGTTGATGTGAAAGACAATTTCAAATACACATAGTAACAGGACTTTTTGATTGGTCTAGGTCGATCCAGATATCGACAATGACCTGAGCAAACATCCAGAGAAAAAAGCTCTAAAGTTCAAAGAGATGTACCTTACCAAGCTGCTCTCCACTAAGGTGAGAATAACTGACACACAGAAGCTTTTTATTATAAACTCTATATTGTCTAGATACCATAGAGAGACAGATAGACGGACAGACAGATAGAGGGACAGATGGATGGACAGACGGATAGAAGAGAGAGAGAGAGAGAGAGAGAGAGAAAGAGAGAGTATGTACACAATATATATATGAAATATGTGCTCATTGTGTCCACCAGGTAGCAGTCCATTCTTTTGTGGAGAATCTGTTCAGGAGTATCTGGGGATTGCCTAACAACAGGGCCCCAATGGCCATCAAGTACTTTTTTGACTTCCTGGATGTACAAGCAGAGAGAAAGAAAATCTCAGATCCAGATGTTCTCCACATCTGGAAAACAAACAGGTGCTGGATAACACACTTCCATTGAAGCACACTTCGCACAGCTCCACAATCAGCTGCACCGACAGCTGAATATCTCACCAGATTTATTAACGTTTATATGTTCATGCACAACTAAAATGGATTTTCTAACCTCCCAATCAGCCTTCCACTTCGTTTCTGGGTGAACATCCTGAAGAACCCTGACTTTGTGTTTAGCGACTTGGAAAAGACGCCACACCTGGACGGCTGTCTGTCCGTCATCGCTCAGGCCTTCATGGACTCCTTCTCCCTAGTCGAGCAACACCTGGACAAGGTAACCACTGAACCCTAACATGGAGAGCTGCGAATATCACAGAGATTACTGACTCCCTTTTTCTCCCGCAGCATTCACCAACCAATAAACTACTCTATGGCAAAGACATCCCTCGGTACAAACAGGAAGTGAAGTCGTACTACAAGTTAGTGAGGGACCAGCCTTCTGTTAGCAGCCAAGAGTTGAAAGTATTTCTTCAAGGGGAGTCAAAGGTACAATATGTCAGACACTACCTAGAAATAAAACAAATTGTATTGATAGGCAGATGATTGTACTGCAAAATGCCTTAATGTTATTTTCCCATCTTCATCAGAAACATCGAAATGAGTTCAATGAATCTGTGGCTCTGCGAGAACTCTGCAAATACATGCTCCGGTACTTCAGCAAGGTACATTCACATCGCACATCGACTCTTTTGTGCATTTGTGGCAGTTTCACAGAACATTTTCACAGGATTTTCAGGCACATCAAAGCCACCGAAATTCTATAAAGGAAACCTATTTTACCACTCTTTATGAAATGTAACAAACACTTTCACATCCTGTTTTAGTTCAAAACCTGTTTTGAAAGGAGATTTGATACTGTGTTGAAATCATCTGAAAGTTGGGTGGTCAGGAATGATGAAGTATTCAGATTTAGCAAAGTAATTATACAACAGCATGACTTTTTATTTTTCAAACTCGGCCTCTACAGGTTTCCCAGAAGCTGGAACAGACAGGCGCCCCTGATAAATTGAAAGAGGACATGCAACACGTGAAGGCGCTATTTGAAAACATGAAGCGAGGAGGTTGGAGTTGAAATCCCTGGTTTTGTTATTCATATGCGTATTTACACTGCATTTTGTTTATTTTAAGCTGGAGAGTAAACTGGATGCACCTCCATCATAAAGACTGACAGCATAATCGTACATATATTAGAAAAGACAGATTCACTGCTGTTTGTTAGACATTATAGAGACCAAGTGAATGTAATGTATATTGATGAATTTCAGGGTTTGAGAGGAGCTCATTGTTGAGCTTATATTGGACTAACACTGACCTGTCTATATAATGTATCTCAAACCCATTACTTGCAAACCTTGAGGATTTTTCTCCATGCTTTCTAAATTGTATATTATTTTACTACAAGATTTGCCCCTAAAGCATTTATCTGCCAGTTCAAGCGTGTCATATTTTCTGAAATCCTTTGAAAATGGACTAAACGAATTATTTGTGTAATTTGCATAATTATTCAACTGTCCTGGTCTGCACCATATTTATATGTGTGTGGTTCTATGTAAAGAGATGTTTCTATCAGTGTGATCACTGTTAATCTGTGTTCCTTTGTCTCCCTCTATTGGTTATACGAGTTATTACTTATCAAATGACAGCTAGCATTAATCGATTTCGAGACAAGGACGTTTGTTTGTTTGTCTGTTTATCTGTTGTTTCAGGGCAGAAAATATGTTTTAATGAATTACATTATCCACAAGGAGTAACATTCAGAACTATATCACCAAACAAAAAATAAAGAGTGAAATAGCCAGTATATTTTAAAATGCAAATGTATATATATATATATATATATATTTTAATCTAATGCAACACTTAGGATGTATTGGCAGATGTTAAGTTTACTATTTGCCCATTTTCTGTTTATGAGTATATCCAATTAATAATAAATAAATAAATTATAACTGTTGTATTTTGATCAGTGTTTATTCATTTTCTAATGAATAGGAAAATAAAGCTCAACAAAGATTAAATTTCATACCATAAAAATTGCTCAAATTATATTATTAATCTAAAACATATCTAATCCCATACCTATATCTAGAATAACAAATAATCAAACAATACACACCATAATAATTCCATTTTCCACAGTAATATTAATAATATTTTTGATATTTAATAAATTATGTTTGATTTTATGGATAACTGTATAAATATAATATACATAATTAAAGGGATATTATTATTATGCTCAGAACAATATTAAAATAAATCTAAATTTTTAATTAATATGTATACATTTATTTTTCTTTCTTTTAAACTGAAGGCAGAAACAAAAAAGCATTCCACAACAAACTTGTTTTTTTTTTTTACAATTTGAAAGACGACATAATACAAACAAATTACATAATAAAACAATAAACAACATAAACAATGGAAATGAACTGAAACGCTTGTGTATATAATTAATTTTATAAAGTATAATAAATAAATTGACAGTGTATTCAAGATATTGTTTTAATGATACACAATAATATCATCTAATGTAAAAAAGAATTTAACCTTTACTAAATATGTATATATATTATTGCAAAACAAGAACAGTAACACAAAATCAGTTACATTCATAATAGCATCAAAGGAACAAACAGGAAGGAGGGGTGAAACTACAGGGGATAGCTGACAAGAAACTAATATAAAAAATGTATATATATTTTTTATTATTATATGTGTATATTACAAAAACAAACGCCATGACATAGTGTGACGTAAATTTCAAGACAGATTCTTATTGGCTGATCGGATTTGGGGCGAGCCTAATTATCAGAGGGTGCTCCTGCGCATGCGCGTTCATCCACCGACGCGTTACTGCACATTCAACATGGACCCGACGGTGAAGCGGTAGCGACGGACGCCTCTACGAGTCATGTTTATATTCTCCCATTACGACGCTTCATTATTCAGAGGAAAACATTCCGGTTGACCGGAGGACACCTAAAATGTACATCTTCGAAAATCTGCCGCCCGTCCGTGGATAAGTGATTGATGAGATACCGGTCATGGCTGGATTGATCAAGAAACAGATCCTGAAACATCTCTCCAGGTCAGAGCTGATCCCTTCCTGACGGGCTTTACATACATACCGCTGCTCGATTAACACGAATCGTGGTTTAAAGGCTGAGATGAGTCCTGCTGATGTGTCTGGGCTGGATGACATGCTAATGGGTCACAACTGGGCTTTGACAGCTTGCCAGACAAAATGCTGTTGCACTGGGTTGATGTCAAAACACACTTTGGGTTTCATGTCTCCAGCCAAACGAGTCTTTCTGCTCTCATCATAATGTAGTTTATTTGTGGGTCAGTGGGCTAGAGAGCGTGCTTTTTGGCTTGAAATAATATATACATTTCCTCTGCTTTGGAAACCACCCCTCATTTCCTTCAGACAAGTTAGATCATTGGTATGATTTAAGTGGTTTCATGACATTGTATGACAGACTGAACCCATTTCTAGCCCTGTGGTGTATCTGGTTGACACTTAAAGGTCAGTTAATCAACAAACAGTCTAGTAGGATGCCACGTAAACCAAGAATGTATGAATTTGGCATCTTAACGTTGGCTTGTAAAAGTTTTCCACATGCATGTTTTAGATATAAGTGATGATTCATGATTCATCCATGCATATTTTATTTTTAATTAAAAAAAAATTTTCATAATTTTTTAATTAAAAATGCCATAACCAGATCTCCCAGGTGAAAACATTAGACTTTTCTGTGGTGATGTATGCAGGACTTCTCAAGTCATTTACTTAAATGTATTTGCTGCTAGCTCACATTCACCTGCCTCCATCAACACCCAGTGCTTCGACCCGCCCAACATTTTTTATTTTCTGATATGCCATTATACTTTGGATGTACATCAAAACACAAAAGAAAAATCTGTCACTATTTAGGTTTCAGCACAACTTATAATATTGGGTGGGTGATGTGTCCCTTTGCGTATCTAGATGCCCAGAATTTAACTCTTTTTTTTTTTTTTTTTTTTTTTTTGGCTAATCTCAGATTATTTCAGATATATTGGATTTAGACATGGTTACTATTTAAGTATTTAAAGATGGAAATCAAACATTCAATACATATTTTCTAATTTTTCTCACCCCATGTTGTTCCAAATGTGTGTGGGTTTCACAAATACTTGGAAATCCATTGGCTTCTAAATCAACATTGGACCTCCTTTAATACACAAGACATTGATCTGCAGGAGATATGTAGAACTTTATGAATGACAAGCATTCCAGTTCTGTTGAAATCTGTGGGACTTTTAAGGTCATAAATGACAACTATAAAGACAACTATATTAGCATGCACACTAATCCATGGTAACTTAATGTTTATTTTAAGTGCACTCTACAGTTTTTTCATCTGCTGCTTTAAATGCTTGAGGGATAGATTATGATTGGTTGTCAATGGTTTTATCATTCATCAGCTAAAAAAGTTGTTCTGGAAGCTATTCCAACAATGTCGCTCTTTGGTGTCAATAATATTTGTAGTTTGAACTTTTCAGCCCTGTAGACGGAGGACTCTCCAATTGAATTTGAATTAAAACTGGGTAGATCGTAAGGATACTGCCTGGGTTCAACAGACACAATGTTTTTCCTTTGAGGCCAAGTGCATGTTGTGTCAAATGGTTTCACTGTTGTGTGCCATTGTTGTGTCAGTTCTTTAGACCAACCTACCTGCATTATTTATTCCCTCAGTGTAGCTCATCCAGATGAAATACTACACCTGTTCATTCAAAATGACAACAGCGGCCATTTGGTATAATGGTGACGTGTGCTCATGGTGTTCCTCATTTGATAAGAAATAGCTCAGGTCCAAGATGTCGACTGGGCAGCATGATAAAATAAAGATGGTGTGGGATGGCGTCTCATAAGGGTCATATCTTTAAAGTGTGCCCTTCGGGTTGATGTTGGTTGTGCACTCTGCATTTTCTGGAGGAATAGTGGCGCTCAAGGCCCCCTAAAATGAATAGTGCACACTATGGACCTAGACTTATTGTTTATGACGTTGTGTTTAATTAATTTAATGCTGAGGGACTTTTACCCAGACTTTGACCAACACAAATTCAAGTATTCCTCTTGCGGCGGCACTTTTTCAGTCTGTAATAGTCTCATATTTATTGTTTAGCTTATCAGTAACTTCCAATCGCCCGATACAAAGTGGACTTCAGAGGCTATGCACCCGTGTTGTGTTAGATTTCAAACCACAGAGTGTGTAAAACAATATAGGGAACAAGTCAACTTAGCACTTCACAGGAAGTGGAAAGGGAAATGTACCCACCAGTCTTTGTGCACCACCTTAAGGCTACACAAATGTTTTCTAATTAAAGCAGTGAAGCTATTTTGAATAGTGCTTTGTTACATATTATATTTATTATATTATATTATATTATTAAACATATAGTATGTTGATATTTATAATATTGTTTAACAATATTTCTTATGTAGGCCTATATAGTTTAGTTGTTGTGTCTGATTTAGTGAAAATCAGAAGAGGAAGCTGTAGGCAGTTGTCAAAGAAATGAAACATGCTTGGCCTGTCTTTCTAGTCTCTGGCCCCCATTTTAGAAGATAAATCAGATAATGCAGACCTGTCTGAGTGTGTGTTCTTGGCTAATTGTTGTAAAATCAAGGTAGAAACTCTTGTGGTGGTCAATGAGGCTGTATTTACATTATTTATAACTAGTTTTCTGGATAGCACATCATGAACTCCAAGCCAGAATGAGAAAATATTTCCGTCAGAGAGTTCTTAAGATCAGGGTTTATCTAAAGGATAGTTCGTTTATTCAGTAATGTTATCATTTACTCGCCATTCTGTTGTTCTAAACCTGTATGACCCAAAAAAGCTGCTCTGTTCTATAAAACTGTAGTGAATGGGAACCAGGAACAATCAAGCTTCAAAAAGTGTTTTAAAAGACAAATGAAATTGAAGTCATTAATATTTTTTTCCCTGACAGATGTAGTCACCATTCACTTTCACTGAATGGAAAGGAGCAGCATGAACATCTCACTGAACTTCTTGTTTCGTGCTCCACAGAAGAATGGGTCATTTAATTTAATAAATTAAAAAGAGTCAAGTCACAGAAACGTTGAAGTACAAGACTCAACAGCGCATTTGTTCCTTTACCAAAAGTGTTTTAAAGTGGAAGAATGTGTGAAAAATCAATATTTACAAAGAAAGAATTTTGTGGCTTGACTGACACAATTGACCAGCTGCTTCCCCAGGTGCATTTTCTGCAGCAACGGTCACAAACGCTGACTGTGTTTTAGCATTGATCAGCTGGATTGCAAGATAATTGACAAGCAACATGTGGCACTTTGGCAGCTTTTGGTCGATTATGTTGATAGCAGTCTAACGCCAGGACTCAGAATCAGGACATAGGGTTTGTTCAATATAATTTAGGCCAAGCTTTCACGTGAACTGAAGTGAAACTTAAAACATTTTTTCATCACCAAGCCGAAGGGAAGTTGGCTGATCTCACCTGTGCACTCAAGGCCTCAGAAAATGCTTGTGTACTTTCCTCTTGATTCACCCTTTGGTTATTAGACTTGGGTGTTTTAGCTTCACAGTCTTATAAGGAAATGCAAATCTAGGCCTACATATTTTCAAAAATGCCTGAGTTGGAGGGTTGTCAAATGTCAACTGTGTTGAACAGCTAGTCAGCCTTAAGAAGAGCCAATATGATAAGGGAGATTTTGCATCATAGGCTGTATTGAATACGATGTCATTAAAGACGTCTTTCTTTAGAATTAACTAAAAGTTTTGAAATTGTTTTCATGAACTGATATAAAACTCAAATGCAATATGAATAAAAGATTGAAAACTTAAATGAAACTTACATAAGTTGCTTTGGCTGCTACAGTAGCTGAAATAAAATATGTTTAAGTTGAAGTACTAAAATTCCTAAAGTGAAAACGGAAATAACAAATTAAGGTCAAATAGAAACATTGAAAAAAAAAGCTAATAAAAATGTCAAACGCACATAAAGTTAAATAAAAATTGCAACTGGAAATATGTTTAGAAAAGCCATTCAAAGCATTAAATAATACTGTGATAGAATGTGAACCATATTAAAGGTGCTCTAAATGATGTCACACATTTTTTAGGCCAAAACATTTTTTGTCACATCCAGCAAACATCTCCTCACTATCCGCTAGCTGCTTGTCCCCTGAACAGACTGTAAAAAAAACAGGGTCTCTCTAGACACCACAGGCTCCACAAACAACAAGAAAAAAAAATGGGCTCACCCGCACCACAAAACGTAACAAACTGTTCCAGCCAATAAAGCCTGGTTCACACGGCAGGATAATTAGGCCGATTTTAGCCCCGATTCACCCCTTCCGACAATCTTAAGGATGCTCCGATTATCTTAAAATAATCTGATCAGATATTCCTGCCGTGTGTGGTGTGTTAAGACTGCTCTCCTCTGTTCGGAAGGACATCAGGACCGCTCCCATCTCAAATCGGGGATATCCAACATGTTGGATTTATTTGGCCCGATTTCTTCTCGTGTGTGGTGTCCCCCGAGGACAAACGATCACGCAGCCTGTGGACTGTGGCGTGTAGCCAATCAGAAAGCGAGGTGACGAGGCGGCGAGGAAGTACCGGGAAACAAAATCAAAACAGCTGGCGGCATGGCGCACCAGAAAGTCCGGAGATGGAGGACCAACTCGTCGACCTGTGGCAACACCGTGAATGTTTGTCTCCACTTCTTTGATCATCGTCTTTTCTTGTTTTTCCCATGTTTTTTTTCGGTTAAAAACAAAGCACAAACTATGGCTACTGCATCCTCTTCGTCAGCCATGATTTGTTTACTCTGAAGTCACGTTTGATCTCGAGGGATTTTGCGAGATTTCCCGTCTGACCTGGGAATGCTCGGGAGTCAAATCAGTTCATGTGTGATGTGTTGATTTTGCACACCACACACTGTACGACCAAAACTGTTAGACGTGTGATTTTTTTTTTATCGCCGTGTGTGGGGTCTTTCAGGTTTGGAAAAACGGCCGACAATTTTAAAATCGTCCCGTGTGAACCAGGCTTAACCGACAAGAAAGATTTGGGGGTGGGGTTTGGGGGGTTAGTGCACGGATGAAGAGGAGGGAGGGTCTAGCTAGCCTCCGTTTTGTTTGACAACAATTTGAACATCAACAAGAAGTTACGACTCCCGGCATCGCTTTATAGCACCTTTAAAATAAGGTTGCATGCAAAACAAACTGATTTAGAAAAGAAGATCTGATTTATAAAGAAATGAATCTTATAAGCTGTCTCTTTTCAGTTAATCACAATCATACAGTGACTGACTCCAAGGAGTTGTTTCTTTTAATTAATAGTTCAGAAAGCTGAGTTAATGGTTTGAATTAGTCTGAAACACCCACATGAATCACTGCTTCTTTTTTAAAAATGACTGCTTCTTTTATAAAGATGCTATGTTATATCCTCCAAGAAGTTAATGAAATGTTTTATTGGGCACACGCCTAGGTCTTTGTTTAAATAGCAAGCGATTTCATTCTGGTTCATATCTTGGGTTGATCAGTGCTCATAGGTCATAAAAAGAGCAATCATTTCTTCTGTCTGCAGGAAAGCCCGTCTGTTCTCTTTTACCTCTTCTATGCTGTTTATCCGTGCTGTTGTTGACGTTATCACCATGACGACCTTCTTCAGGTTCTGCCCCTCAGCTGTTGTTTTCTAATGACTCCCATTGGATGCAATTTTTTTTTTCCTGCCCAGAAATTGTCCACGCACCTCTATTGATTGGGGCTTGTCTAAAACCTTGTTCTGAGATCTGCTGGAGATGCTCAGGAGATTTCAGGACGGCTCTATGAGGCCGAGTACGCTCTCGTGGCTCTTGTGAGTGTGTTTAATGTTTGTTTGTGTGTATCTTTGTGACATTTGCAGAGGGTCTATGCAGGCGTCTGTCATCCTGTGAATAACTGCTGCGTCTGGGCTATTCAGAGCTCTCCTTCTGTGTCCTTGACGTAAAGCGTTAGATTAATAAGTCACCATAACTGGGGCATAATCTCCTTTAAGCATCTCTTTCAAGAGATGCCCACACTTTGAAATTCATCCAGTGAGTGCAGGGACACAAGCTGCTATTATGGTTGCTATTATATTATAACAAAATAGACCAGTTGTAAATAGACCAGTTGCATTCTGATATTTGAAATTTAAAATGGTCAGTTAATGTAGTTCATACCTGTTTACAGTAACTTTGAATGTGTCTCATCCACATATTAAATAAAAAGTTCAACCAAAAATGACAATTTGCTCACCAACAGGCCATCCAAGATGTAGATGAGTTAGTTTTCTTCATTTGAACAGATTTGGAGAAATTTAGCATTACATCAATCTTAGTGAATGGGTGCCATTAGAATGAAAGTCCAAACAGCTGATAAAAACATTACAATAACCCACAAGTAATCCACACGACTGCAGTTCATCAATTAATGTCTTGTGAAGCGGAAAGCTGCATGTTTGTAAGAAACAAATTCATCACTAAGGCCTCTTAATTTAAAATCTCTTCTGGCCAAAATTGCATTCCATAATCCATTATAACACTCCCTCTGATGAAGAAGTTCATCTCTTGGTGTCCTCTCGCATCAAAATCCACCGACATACAGGTGCTGGTCATATAATTAGAATATCATCAAAAAGTTGATTTATTTCACTAATTCCATTCAAAAAGTGAAACTTGTATATTATTTTCATTCATTACACAAAGACTTATATATTTCAAATGTTTATTTTTTAAATTTTGATGATTATAACTGACAACTAAGGAAAATCCCAAATTCAGTATCTCAGAAAATTAGAATATTACTTAAGACCAATACAAAGAAAGGATTTTTAGAAATCTTGGCCAACTGAAAAGTTTGAACATGAAAAGTATGAGCATGTACAGCACTCTATACTTAGTTGGGGCTCCTTTTGCCTGAATTACTGCAGCAATGCGGCGTGGCATGGAGTCGATCAGTCTGTGGCACTGCTCAGGTGTTATGAGAGCCCAGGTTCTATGGAGATAAGGTCATGCAGGTTTGCTGGCCAATTAAGAACAGGGATACCATGGTCCTTAAACCAGGTACTGGTAGCTTTGGCACTGTGTGCAGGTGCCAAGTCTTGTTGGAAAATGAAATCTGCATCTCCATAAAGTTGGTCAGCAGCAGGAAGCATGAAGTTCTCTAAAACTTCCTGGTTTACGGCTGTGTTGACCTTGTACCTCAGAAAACATAGTGGACCAACACCAGCAGATGACATGAGACTTTACACTGGACCTCAAACAACGTGGATTGTGTGCCTCTCCTCTCTTCCTCCAGACTCTGGGACCTTGATTTCCAAAGGAAATGCAAAATTTACTTTTATCAGAGAACATAACTTTGGACCACTCAGCTGCAGTCCAGTCCTTTTTGTCTTTAGACGCTTCTGACGCTGTCTGTTGTTCAAGAGTGGCTTGACACAAGGAATGCGACAGCTGAAACCCATGTCTTGCATACGTCTGTGCGTAGTGGTTCTTGAAGCACTGACTCCAGCTGCAGTCCACTCTTTGTGAATCTCCCCCACATTTTTCAATGTGTTTTGTTTCACAATCCTCTCCATGGTGCGGTTATCCCTATTGCTTGTACACTTTTTTTCTACCACATCTTTTCCTTCCCTTCGCCTTTCTATTAATTTGCTTGGACACAGAGCTCTGTGAACAGCCAGCCTCTTTTGCAATGACCTTTTGTGTCTTGCCCTCCTTGTGCAAGGTGTCAATGGAAACTTTTAGACAACTGTCAAGTCAGCAGTCTTCCCCATGATTGTGTAGCCTACAGAACTAGACTGAGAGACCATTTAAAGGCCTTTGCAGGTGTTTTGAGTTAATTAGCTGATAAGAGTGTGGCACCAGGTGTCTTCAATATTGAAGCTTTTCACAATATTCAAATTTTCTGAGATACTGAATTTGGGATTTTCCTTAGTTGTCAGTTATAATCATCAAAATTAAAAGAAATAAACATTTGAAGTATATCAGTCTGTGTGTAATGAATGAATATAATATACAAGTTTCACTTTTTGAATGGAATAAGTGAAATAAATCAACTTGTTGATGATATTCTAATTATATGACCAGCACCTGTATTTGTTCAGAACTGTTTTGGACAGTGCTTGATCTGCACATATTTCTCACCTGATTCAGACAAGATAACCTTTTCACTGGAGAAAGCAATATTTTGGACAGAGGACTTGTATGTTAAGTTGAAGATGAATTTTATTTCACATGTAGTCATATTTAAATGCACACAGCAAAATTAAACCCATTAATTCAGATACTGCATACATGTTCTAATGTGTGAGTTTATTCTATGGAGCTTTGGGCCAATTATGTGATAGTTGATGGTATGAATGGGTGTCTGTGCTTCTGACAGTGTGGTCTTGTGCTTTTAGGCCAAACACTTCCCTCATATCAGTTCAAGAGTGCTGGTATCACTGGGACAGAATGTGTTGACTGTTAACACAATGCTCGTTTTGTAGGAGCCTGGTTATACATTTTCAATGGGATTTTTGTCATCTAGGATGGGGCAGTATGGTGGTTTACATCATGACATTGTAGAAATAAACTTTTAATTTGTACATGACCTTCTTCAACACTGAATTATCTTTTAAAAGCAAATATAGGCTATTAAAACCAAATAAAGATGTATTTACCTCAGTTTTGAAAAAAGATTATCCAGGTGTAGTTAAATATAAGCCTGTACCTGATGTCACCTGGCTGGCATCCTTCCGATCTCTTCACTGTAGTGACGGAGCATTCTTATGACGGACGTGATATCTGATATCAGAGAACGAAGGTAGGCCGTGTCTGAATGAATATTTAACTGTTTGCTGAGCATGGCTACGTAACCCGGAGGCCAGACTATTCACATTTTGTTTTGAACTGGCATGTCTATGGAAGTTTTCACACTCCCTGTCTCATGTTTGGTTTTGTTTCACACACAGAGTGATGAATAAGCCCACGCAGAGCTCATTGCACAGCGGCGGTTTAATAATTCACTCCACAGTTCTGTGGAGACTCAGAATAAAGGAAATTTGCCTGCCTCCTCACCATTCAACTTTTTTTTTTTTCTGCTTCCTCCACACATCTTTTAATAAAAAAATAAATCACTATACAGTCAGTTTTGTATAAGTGTAATTTGTTTGCACTTAGTTTTCTTTGATTTAATTAAAGAATTTTATCTTAATTGCATATAATTTCCATTATTTTTTATTTAACTTATTTTAACATCATTTTAGATTTTGTTTTTAAATAGAATTTTTAGATATTTATACTATAATGTCATTTAATGTTTAATATGATTTTGTTATATTATAAGTTTAATTTTATTTAATCTTTTTATTCCTTCTTTTAAATTGAATTGAAGTACATATAATCTTTTGTTTATTATTTTATTTTTAATTAACTTTTTCATTTAATTTTAAATTGTATTGTCTTATTATATTTATTTATTATAAATTGTATTAATTATATTATAATAAACCTTCATTTATTTAATTGTTTATAATATAACAGTAGTATAATAATTGCATTATTATTTTAATTACATGCCGTTTTTTTTTTTTTTTTTTCATACTGCATTAAGTTGGGGCCTGTTCCATAAAACAGATTGACCAAATAAACCAGGCTTATTCAGTTAGTCTGACTTATTTTGAACCAAATCAGATGACAATTAGTCAGATTAACTGAAATAAACCTGGTTTATTAGGTTAACTTGTTTAATGAAACCGGCCCTAGGATTATTAAAAGAGACTTATAGGAAAGTGAGTGCCACGGTTTCTGACATTTAGACATTTTTATTCAGTTTTTGGGAACTTTTATCCCTTCTAACTTTACCTACATAAACTAAAGTACAGTAGATTCTAGGTTTCCAGGCCAGTGGTTAGACTGGTTACCTCAGTTTTAAACACTTAGCTGCCTCTGTATTTGAAGCTTTGAAGTTATTGAAGTGGTTAGTGTGGTTTTGTCTCTCAGTTATTAGGCTTTAATAATATACACGTGGTTCTTTATATAGAGCTCATTGTTTGATTCTGTAAGAGTGAGATAGTTGTGAAACAGGATTAACCAGCCATTTAAGGGTGTTCTCTCAAATGCAGATTACACCTAGTCTGGGACCTAATTACACGGTTAACGGTGACTCCTAAAGGAACAATCATTTTTAGTCTAGCTTTTGGTTTAATATGTGTCAGACTCAAGAGAGAACTGTACGCTGCTGTTAAACTGCGACTGTGTGTGTGTTACTGGGTTTAAGCTAGGCTGAAGGTCAAAATAAACAGGCCATCCGACAACTTCAAGCTATTCATGACTCACAAAAATATTTTTTTGCCCAGGCTAACATTGACCTTGGCCACATCATAGGTTTTGAGTGACCGGTTTTTCCACACCCTGACCTGTTTGTGTCATTAGCCCGCCGAGCAGAAACAGCTGAAGGAAATGATAACAAATGAGTTCTGTTATCAGCCTCGCTACTGAGAGCTGTGCGGAGAACATTGCACTTGCGGGAACACTCTTAAACATTAACTGAAAAATCAATGCACACAGAAACAGAAGGTCGTGACCTCTGTGCGAGCTCTCCTCAGATGCTCCGGGTCACTGAAAACGATGTGCATTTGGATCCTCAGGGTGACTACTTTTGAGAAGAACATCATAGAACGCTCCAAATAACGTATATTTATTTGTTGTGGATAGGATATCGGCAGGGCATAGATGTAAAAACCTGGCCTGTCTGTGACCTCCAAAGCAACTTTCCCCCGTCGGCAGCCATATTTGTTTTAATTGTTTGTGGTGGGGTCGCATTTTATACCCATGAGATGGTTTGCATCTCTAGTAAAAGAGCACAACAGTGGGAGCATTTACCCTCCGCATAATGACCATGATGGGAGGGATGGATGGATGGATGAATAATGAATGAATAGCTTCCAGTGTAAGACAAATGACCAGCAATAGTTCTGGATTGCCTGAGGCTACAGTGTTAAATGATGTAAATAATTATTTCTGCTTTCTTTATACATTAACCGTCCATTCTACACATGCAGGATCTGTTCAGGATAAAACTAATAATTTCATAAAGCCTACACAGTTGAAGTTGAATCTGAAACTCTCCATTGAAAATGAATGACTTCTAGTAAATTCATTTTAAATGGTTGTTTAGTGTTTTTAATTTCTTTTGTCAAAATAATTGTAAAATATATATTTAAAATGATTTAATTCAGAATCACACACACATTGTCATAAAGTGAATTTTACCATGCATTTCTGGCATATGTACATCAATTTGACATAGTCACCATGTATAAGCTACTACTAAATATATAGTAGAAACCTAATTTTCTGTAAAACTGCTTTGCAACGATTTGCATCGTGAAAAGCGATATACACAACTTCACTTAATTGAATTGAACTGAATTGGTTTAAGCTCTCTTAGGAAATATTACTCTGCAAACACCTTTAGAGAAAAGTTTAAGGCTTAAGTTTATCGTGAATTAATAATAATAGTTATAATAATAGTTATAATAAAATAGTCTAGTCATTAATTAAAATATTGATTATTAATTCTAATTTAATTATACTAATAATACTGGTCACATTTAAAGGTCTAATTCTCGCTAATTACAAACCATTAACTATGACTTTTGCCTCAAACATTTGCTAATTCAATGTTAATAAAGTAGTTGTTAAGTTCAAGTATAGGATTATGGATGTAGAATATGGTTGTACAGAATATGTGCTTTATAATACTAATAAACCGCCAATATTGTAATAGTGAGAATTGGTCCCTAGTATATTGTTAACATAATATTATTTTAACTTTTTTTTTTTTTTTTTTAATTATATAATGCTGTATTAATGTTGAGCTCATTGTGGCTATCCATTGAAAATGAAAAGTGTGTGTGTGTGTGTGTGTAATTCAGTGAAAAGAGCTTTTTCTAGTAAGTAATGTCTTTAATAACCCATTACTGAATTTAAGGATATTTGAATCTCTCTCTCTCTCTCTCTCTCTCTCTCTCTCTCTCTCTCTCTCACACACACACACACACACACACACACACACACACACACACACACACACACACACACACACACACACAAACTCACAGCTCTCAAGTGGTGGGTTGTAACAGCACAGCTCACCGGTCTGCTTGCTTGTAAAGCTGTAATTACAGTCAAGAGAAAGAGTCATTAAACCATAATGAAAAACTGCAATGTGCTTTTTTCTTTATTCATCATACTGATTTTATTCCCTGATATCTCCTTGTTCCTCTTTCTCTTTCTCTTTTCTGCAGGTTTGCTAAGAACCTCTCCCCAGATAAGATTAATCTGAGCACTCTGAAAGGGGAGGGCCATCTTACAAACCTGGAGCTGGATGAGGAGGTTTTGCAGAACATGTTGGATCTGCCCACCTGGCTCGCCATTAACAAAGTCTTCTGCAACAAGGCCACCATCCGGGTAAGGGACGCCCCTGCTTCTTGATGACATCATCACCATGAGTCCCTCTGACACCAGTAGTGTAGAATCAGCTGGGAAGATAATTAAGCCCCGCTCTCTAGACTTGTACTCCGTTATAGGACTGCATAGACAATATTGCTGTTGTGTAAAACTCACTTAAAGATTACTTAAAGACTCACTTTAAAAAGTTGATAACGTCACATGTACTCTTTGGCAAATCTTTAGTGAACATTCATAAAGTACATGATAATGTTGTCGAAGTAAATTCACTTGTCACGTTTAATTTAAAATAATTGTTAATTTAAATTTTCAGTGTTACATTTTTTATTTTGACAATTAAAAAAAATCTTAAAAATATTTTATTTACAGAAGCCATCATTTGAAATTATTATTTTAATTATTACTATAATATGATAGGTAAAAAATGATAGCCTGAATGCACTGTAAGTCGCTTTGAATAAAAGCGTCTGCTAAATGCATAAATTTAATTCAATTTAATTTAATTTACTAAAATAATAAGTGTAATTAGTATAAATTTGTAATTATTAATGCTGTTAGTTTTTATTATTTATTTTATTCATTTATTTATTATTATTATGGCTATTAATAAATAGTAATACTAGTCATCACATTTTTTTCTCTGACACAATAGTTATCAAATGTTGTCAAAATGCTATACACTGGCTTTCATCATATATAAAACTACATATTTTGACATCACTGCAAAACACATAAGCAGAGTCTTTTGAAGTCACATTTGAACATATTGCTGCTAGAATTAATGATAATAATAGAAGTAGAAGCAGTAGTAGTAATAAAAACAATAATGATGATAATGATGATGATAAAATAATAATAAAAATAATTTATTATTATTATTATGCCTATTATATATATATATATATATATATATATATTTAAACAATATACACTGGCTTTCATCATATTTATAAGTAAATATTTCAACATCCCCACTGCAATACACACTAAGCAAAGTCTTGCACCACATTTGATAACATTAGGAAACCAGACAGCACGTTTGTGGTGAGGGAAGAAAGTGACTGAGCTCTGTAATCTCAACAGCAAATTATGACAGAACATTGACCACACAAACCTCAATAGAGCAAAGACATAGTTGTACTTTTAATGGCTCAGTATTGTCATAACAATGACTCCACAGTTGCAGGAAGCATTGTAGTAATTAAAACCTGACATTGTAGATGATGCTTTAGTTACAGGAGCAAACACCACATGATTTCTCTGTCCTGTTATTTCGGTCTATAGAGCTAATGCAAGACAGGCTGATCTTGTAATTTTACTTTGTACTGTACTTCTCCTTGAGCTTTTTTCCCTTTTTCTCTTCCTCTTTCTGTCCCGAGTAGACCTTTCCATCCTTCACTCTAGCATCAGTTATCTAATGGTCTGCTGCAGTTTTCCATAACCATTATTGGCCATTCCTCCATTCTTGTCCAGACATGCTCAGCCACGTAGTGGTTTAATGAAACCTCAATGGATGTAATTGTGTGTATTGATAAAATACGATAGCCGCAGCTGTTCTGAGGGTAAGTGCTGCCCTTATGCAGCAATCTGACTGGTTAGATGAAGCTCACGCCTGTATAATGACTGACAAGAGAGAAAGAATGTACTATCTTTGATGAACCTCAACAATAGATCAAGCCTTTGAAATGCTCTTTATGCTATTTTCTCCCGTGTTCAGCTTTTATTTATTTTTTTTGTTGCTCCCTATGATCTCCTAACATCAGTTTTAGTATATTTCAATGCCAAATATTCATGTTGCTTTGAGCTTTTTAATTCTCTCTACTTTCACATCCATATTCCAGTGCAGAGGAAATGAAATACAGCTTTTTTTACATTCTGCTCTTGAGAGATGAGTGCATGTGTGTTTCTTGTCCCCTTCTGACTCTTTTTAAGAGGAACGTAAAGTTTTCATCCTCTGGCAGTGCTCCAGGTGCTTCTGAATGCTCACTGACACACACTGGAAAAAACTCTCTCTCTCTCTCTCTCTCTCACACACACACACACAAACACACACACACACACACACACACACTCCTCAGAAGTTAAATTAGTGAGGGCCTTTCATTAATGCAGTGATGTTCATACTAAGCAAACCAGTAGAGATTATTAGATTTGAAGAACGTGAATTATGAACCTTTAAATTATCCTTAAGTTGATTTGACTATATTTCTGAGGGTGTTTGGCTGTCACAAATATATCCATAAAAGGAATACAATAAAGGCAATCTTTAAAGTGTGTTTTTATCTAGAAAAAGCAATGTTATTAACACACACCCACACAGACATGAGTTAACGCATCATATCTAAGCAAAGCTACTGCAAACAGTGCCTAATTACAGGCTGTTTACTTTAATAATGAAGAACAATGTTGCATATACTGTAGATATATTTTTCCGTTGTGTGTGTGTGCGCACTAGATCCCATGGACCAAGCTGAAGGCTCATCCAATCACTCTGGTAATAATAATAATAATAATAACACTTTATTTTAAATATTTTGTCTTTTATTACTTAATATTTTTTTTTGTTTTATGTTGTATTGTATTGCTGTTTTTTATTTTGTTTTGTTTAACAGTTTTTGTTTTGTTCTTTTGTTTTTTTTGCTTTTTTGTTTTTGTTTCAGAATTTTGTTGTTGTTGTTTTGCTGTTTGCTGTTTTGTTTTGCCATATAGTTTAGTTTTTTGTTTTTGTTGTTTTTTTTGTCATTGTTGTTGCTGTTTTGTCAAGGCATAAAAGATGTTTTCTGCAGCTTAATACTGCAACTTTAAATCATGTCTTTTAGACTTTGGATAAAGTCATCATGGAGATGAGCACCTGTGATGAGCCTCGTCCTCCCAACGGCCCATCACCCATTGCAACAGCGTCGGGTCAAAGGTCAGTTTCAGTTGATCAGCTTTATCTGCCTTGATTTGTATCTCTCCTCTGCTGCTTCCTGTTTTTTAATGGTTCCTTCTGCAATGGAAAACCTAGAGAAAACCTAAATCTGCCATAAAAACCCATGGAAAATATTATTTATTTTTGTATTTGTGTTTGTTTGTTTGTTGTAAGAGTTAGATATTGCTTTTTGGCTAAATCTTGTGGTAGTGTAAAAATTTTTGCAAGTCTAATATTATATGTTTATTTGTAATCTTATTCTCTCTTTGCCAGTGAATATGGTTTTGCGGAGAAGGTTGTGGAGGGCATCTCTCTCTCTGTGAACTCCATAGTAATCCGCATCAGCGCCAAAGCTTTTAATGCCTCCTTCGAGCTCTCGCAGCTCCAGGTCCACAGCGTTAACACCAGCTGGGCCCCCAGTGACCTCCGAAACACACGCATCCTGGACCCCACACGTGGAGAGGTTACAACAGATACCTATGGTTTTGTGGAGTCTATGAGGTATGTGTTTATATGTTAACACCATGATTTGTTTTAGATCCTAACATTTAAGGAAGTGAGCTGGCAGATGATCAGGATTGAAGCGGACGCCATCCAGAACACAGAACATGAGGTTGTCAGCGCCCCCATACGCCTCATCACCAACCAGTCAAAGATCAGAGTCTCTTTAAAGAGGAGGGTAAGGATGCACACATTCTCCTTTTTCATGCTCAAACAGAAAAATATGGTTAAATGTTCAAAATGAGATCCAAACTGTCCAGCTTAGGATCAGTGTACTATCATGTGTATTTTTGAGAGTTTGTGTAGCACTTGTTCTTCTGTGGATCAGCTCTGACCTCTGCAGGCAGCCGGGATACGTTTCTAGTTTGAATATTGGCAGCTGATTAGAGGGTTTTATTTTGGTAGCATCCAGGCCTCACATAAAAACAAATGCAAATAAACTCTGTACATTTAGTATGGTCAAATTATACAAGATTAAATGCACTGCAGTAGGGAGCATATTGAAAATCTGGGTTTTAAATTCCTTCTTAAACCTGAAAAAATGAAAATAAAATAAAATAAAATAAAAAATGAAGTCAATAAATCATCCTGATGTAACAGTAAGAGGAATATTGAAATACAAAGTTATTTAAAATTGAAATAATGTTTCACTGTTTTATGGTCTTGGCGAAATGAATAGACTTCTTTAAAAAAACATTACTTATGATTACTATGATTACTTGGCCTCATGGCTGTATGTCCATGCTTTTTCCAGATGAAAGACTGTAATGTTATTGCATCAAAACTGATTCTGGTCATGGATGACCTGCTGTGGGTGCTGACGGACTCTCAGCTCAAGGCCATGGTGCAGTACGCCAAGTCTCTTAGTGAAGCCATGGAGAAATCAGCCGCACAGAGGAAGAGCATGGCCCCCGACACCACACAGGTGTGTGTTTCATGCCACTTCCTCGTCCACTTCACTTATCAGCCACACCACCTGTTGCAGACTATCTCTTTTTAAAAATGTGCTTTCTAGTATTTTGGTGCCCCCTACTGGTTGTCCATTTTATTCCTACAATTTACATTAGTGATTTCACCTTTTTTTCTATGTTTTTAGGTAACCTCGGCGCCCCCCTCAGCCCAGCAGGTGCGCACACAGCAGGCTTCAGCCACAGCAGATCAGAGTGCTTCTATGGCACGGCTGTTTAACGCCTATGATGTACGTGAGACCTCACACCACCTCCAAATCAAACATCTCGACCTGCATATCTGCGATGACACCATTGACAACGACAGAGGTACCACATATTCACACATAATTCTGTTAACACCAAAGTGAGTTATAGAGTTTGGTGTTACGCTGAAATATGTCTTTTTCAATCTGCAGGAATTAATAAGAGATTAGATGGTGGTGCAGTGCAGTTGTCCTTCAGCTCTATCAGCGTAGATTATTATCCCTACCACAAAGCTGGTAAACTCCTCAAACACATTAGATTCTTACTGTAATAACATGTTAAACAGGAAGATGTTCCGATTATGAAAACATCATTCTTTCTCTCTCTCTCAGGTGAGACCTGTATGCACTGGATGCATTACGGTGAGGCCACAAAGTCCCGTGAGGCCTGGGCCTGTTCTCTCCTGGATGAGTTTAAGTCTAATTTGGAAATGCTCAAAAATGCAGTCAGTGGTCAGACCCAGAGCTCCCCTCAACATGGTGAGAACGTCCTTCCCATTAACATATCTTGATTGGCTGATTTCATCTCATTGTAACTGAAGAACAGAAAATGGATCAATTTCATGCAACTTATCGAGAACATGTCTGGACCATTTTTGACCCCAAAATTAAAAGAAATAAATAAGAAATGTTTAGATATTTGTTTCATGACTATTACCGGTAAACCCATTTTTCCATATTACACACATACACACATTATATATATATATCTGTTTTATTAATTCATTTTTTATTTGGTAGTTCATTTATTTTTAAGGGGGGATTTTGGGGTGGAATGTGATCCGGACAGTGGTCACTTAATTGACAGCTGTTAATTATTGATGCATAGATCTGGATATCTGCTCATCCAAACAGTCGATAAAGCAAGAATTTGTGACACTCTATTTTAAGGGCTCTTCACAAAGACACTTTCAGATGACACTGACTACACAGTTATAGGTTGTAGTTCTGTTTATGGCTAACAAAAGTGGCCACTGAAAGTGCTTTGTATAAGAGTCTTTAGCTAAAGTGTTACAGGTTTTAGCTCAATAGCATATTATGGCTAATATTTATATTATATGAGTATATAATTATCATGGATTTAATTTTGAAGTCATTAGAATGTGTTGTGGTCAGTAAGTGTGTCCTGTTAGCAGCTAACACCTGTCCTAGTTTGAGAGGTTTTTTGCGTAATGGGTTCTGTGTCCCCAGTCCATCAGTCTATTGTCTTAGAAGCAAAGGGTGGAGAGATAATGGTTAGGGAGCTGGACTCAGGCCCAGATGGCTTGTGGCCGCTCTCCCCCACGGCCAACTGCTGCTGGTGTCTGGAGACAGGTACCTCTCTGGTGTGCGTTTGAGGTGCCTCACAAACACATGGCTGTGGTTTGTGCAGATGGCCCACTGTGTTTGTGATGTCTGAGTTTGTTTCCTACAGGAAAGATCTCCACCAGCTCCAGCACTTCCTTCTCTCCCCCACCTTTACCGAGATCCCAACTCATGTCCAGCTCAATTGTACTACAGATCGCAGATTTCAGCATCTATAAGGTTTGTATGGAAGAATACAAATACAATATGTAGTCGTTTCAAATTCAGATGTGTTTCATCGAGATGCATCAGTGCTGTCATCATTGACTGAGTAAATGATGAAATATCGATTAATAAGTCACCCTTTAAATGTGGATTGTTACGCTGTGTTGAAGGTGTCTACAGCAGACCAGTCACGCTCAAGTCCTCAAACCATGATCTCCTGCAATAAGAAATCCCTCTACCTCCCCCAAGAGATGCCGGCTATCCATGCGGAATTCACAGAGTACTACTTCCCGGATGGCAAAGACTATCCTAGTAAGACAGAAGTGACAACCTCCATTGTAAATGCTGACAAATCAGAATAATCACTTAATATCTAAGTTCAACTCAAGCATTCCATGAATTGACATGAATAAACTCTCTCTGCAGTCCCTTGTCCCAACCTGTATGTGCAGTTAAACGCACTACAGCTGGTGCTTGACTCTCGCAGTCTGGTTTGGCTCAATCTGTTTGCGCTGGACCTTCGTCAGAGCTTAGAGCAATTTATGGAGCTGTACAAACTCAATGACTCACAGAAACCTGACGAGCATGTAGATATCAGAGTGGACGGACTCATGCTGAAGGTAGTTCTTACTTACATTGACTTAAACTGCACAGTTTAGCTTCATCCCTAATCAAATGGCTCATTTCCACTGAGCAGTACGGGTCAGTACAGTACAATATGGTACGATTAGGAACGGTACACCTTGATCGGGCTTGTTTCCACTGCCAGAAGTACCCCTATTTGATAGACGGGTGTATTCCAGAAAGTAGTGATAAAGTAGTGCCAGTTAAATTAAAATTTTCTATTTATACGTGTTAGAAATATTTATATTTATCCAAAGTGACTTACAGTGCATTTAGGCTACACATTATAATTTTTTTAACAGGATGTGTGTTCTCTGGGAATTGAACCCACAACCTTTTGCGCTGCTAATGCAATGCTCTACCACTGAGCCACAGGAACAAAAGACAGCTTACTCTCCGCCTACTGACCTAACACACAATCACAAGATGTACAAGGAAATGCACTTATCAGATGGGATTTAAACTTTGACGGGCCGAATCAGAAGTGTTATTTTCTGATAACATGAAAAGAAACAGCAGTAAGTTACAAGCAGTCATAATATTTGTGTGCAATAACTAGCCCTTCCACTCGTGTTTTGACGTCAACAGAGGGATCCGCCTCTTGACATAATCAGCACCACGGGGTAATCTAGTCAAAAGTGACCAAAAGTGGGCAGAAGAGACAGATTAAAATGCCATGTGTGAATGGGTATGTGTCTTTATTGGCCACTTGTGGTCCGATCGCCCAAAATGTGTCTTAATACCAAGTGTAAACAGGGCTGGAGACGCTTCATTCCCTTTGTGTTGTCATTCTCCTTGTAGCACACACAAATGACAATTTGTGTCAACCAATCAGCATTCTGCAGCGAGTCTAGCTCCACCCTTTATGTACTGAACTACTGTGCTAGGTACTCCAATGGAAGGGTCCCAAAAAATGGTACAGTTTGCTATTTTGTTACAATTCAATACTTCTAACAATGGGAATGGACAGAATTGCACACCGTACAGAACTGAACCATACAACTCAGTGGAAACGAGCCAAAAGACATCTGAGCAAGGTATTTCTTCAACATTTTTAGAAATTACAGGTGAGTTTGATCAGAGTTTAAGCTAAACTCTTCAGGGCAGTGGCCCTCCAGGTCCAGATTTGAGGAAGCTTATTGTAATAAATTATCGTATTATAGTTTAATTTAAAACTCTATGTTTGTAGCTGGTGATCCCTACAGACCAGGAGAAGACTCAGCCTGACCAGCCCCGCTCAGTTTCAGTCCAGACCTCAGAGATGGTAGCCACTAACACACGTCACTCTTCTGGATGTACTCGGTCCAGTCTGGAAGCCCTCTTGCAGGCCTTCAAGGAACAACCCTTCTTCACCTCCCTCTCTTCGTCTTTTCCTCGCTCTCAAAACTCCTTCTCTGTGCTGCATTCTGTCTTCCAGCGGCATGCTCATGAGCAGGACACACGCATTCATGATGTGTACCGTGGCCTTGCTCCGCCATCTCTCTCCACCAATGCCCTCAAAACACCAGCAGCCACTGACTTGTGGGCCGTGCATTTTTCCCAGTTCTGGGTGGATTATGAGAGTTCACGCAGTGGGCGAGGTCGTCCGACACCTTGTGTGGACTCCTTCCCTCTGACATTTTGGGCATGCCACCCTGCCCGATACACTCAGCTCCATGAGAGGCTCAGAGCAGGCGTAGGGTCAGACCTGTTGCCTCGCAGTGAGTCAGCAGAGATAGCTAGTCGTCTGCAGAGGAAGAAGCTTCTAAAGGAGTACTACAGCACTGGTACATCTCCCAGCAACACGCCAAGCAATGGCCTCCACGAACCACACTCTCTGGATGGCCTTTTAAGCAACTCCTCTTCGTCTCTTTCCCTTGCTTCCTCATCCTCGTCCAGTGAAGTAGACTTGCAGGTGCTAGTGCACGTTCAGAAGCACCTGAGTGCTCAGGTGAGCCATGGGCAGTATATGTTTCTGCTCAGACTGCAAAAAGCTGTGAAATCTCTGCAGCGCTCTTTACAGCAAGATCTGGAGCAGTACGGCTCCAAGCGCCAGGGTCCCACTCAACCCTTCAGTGCCTGCGTGGGCGTGCACATGAAAAGTGCAGAAGTTACACTACTCCTAAAGCCCATTCCCCAATCAGATTTAAACTCCAGCCCTCTGGACTCAGACGTATCCCCTTCAGAAAGCAGGGCCACTCTTGAAGCCGGGAGTGAGGTAAGCGAGGGGCACGAGAGGCCCTCGGCTGCAGGAGAGGGTACTCGTAATGCGGATCAGCTACTTGGTGCAGGGACACATGCCATCAACGCATCTCCTCTCCTTCCTTCTCCATCTCCTGCTCTGAGAAAGGTACCTATGGATGAGAGGAGTAGCGTGGTATCTGGAGGGAGGGTGCCATCTGAGGAGAAGAAGGATTTGAGAGAAGGCTATCCCAATGGGGAGGGCAAAAGAACTGAAGCCGAAGGGCAGCAGAGTGTAACCTCACAAGGTGGAACCATGGTAGTAGATCCCATGTCTGACAATTCCTCCAGGGAATGGAGCGACAAGAGTCATGGAGGCAGGCTACCTCAGTCCATGTCCAGGTATTACTGTTTGTGTATTTAGAGCACAGCTGTCCAGTCTTTCCTGCTTTGTTTTTTGGAAATTAATCATGCAAGTAGCGCTGCATATCCCTGTCTCAAATGCTAACATAAGCTTTTGCAGTCCACCGTAGAGTACACACTTTGGTATAAATGGGACAGCATACTGGCCAGACATTATTGTGAGCCAGACAGCCGGGGAATCCAAGCCTGCTCCTAGAGGGCTACCTTGCTGCAAACTTCAGTTCCAACCCTGCTCCAAGGACCTGGCCTTTAATGTTCAATCATGATGAAAACCTAGCTGATTTAGGAGTATTTGATTAGGGTTGGCTAAACGCTGCAAGCCCTCTAGGAGCAGGGTTAGCTACCCATGGACTAGATGAGGGATGGGCAACTTTGGTGAAACTCTGCAGGACCCAAGTTGCCCATCACTGGACTAGTTAGTAACCCATGAAACTCTTTGAATTTCATCCTAACCTAGTCTAGACCTGGAAGGACACCTTCCTGCAGAATTAGTTCCATCCCTAATTAAACACACCTGAACCAGTTAATCAAGGTCTTTAGAATTACCAGAAAGAAATTAAGATAAATGACTGTAGTATTGTTTTTCAGATAAACAAGTATGTTAACTTAGAATGTTTCTTAAATATCTGCAAACATATTATGGTATTTTTATGCTTCAGTAAATTCAAAAATCTACATACAGCACCTTTAATAATTTCAAGAATTATTTTTTTTCTTGTCAGTTTTCAATGTACATTCACGACAGTAGCACTGGTGCACTTTTCACCAGTGGTGTAGAATAGAAAATGTTATAACTCAATGTAGATGGGATTGATACAGATGCCATTTAATGTTATGAGAGTATGCATGTGTATATTTGGGAATAAAACCCAATGCACAACTGCTTCCTTGCTCTCAGTGTGACATTTGGGTGTGTGTGTGTGTTTGATCTCTCTCTTCCAAAGGAAAGGCAGTTTATCAGTGGTCTCTGACCTCTTAACTTCCACGCACAGCAGGTCTACCTCCTTATATTCCATGTCCAACATGTAAGACACCCTCCTTAGGACTCTGTTCCCATCTGTGTATGCGTGAATGTTTGTGCAGAAAACTGGTATAGTGTTTGTGATCATTTCACACTAGCTTGTCCTTCATTGTGTTATGTGTAGGACTGTGGATTTGCGCAGAGTTTGGCGACTCGGTCTCTGACTAGTGCCAAAAATGTTGCCGCCTTAGTATCATTTATGTTGGTACTAACATGCTCATCTATTCTCATGCTCACTGTTTTCTACTTTTTGTGCATGTACTCTGCAGTGGTCGATTGATTCAGGGCAAGTCGCAGTCAAGTTTCTCAGTATCCTTTTCTAAGATCATGAAGAAAAGCCCTTCACTACAGTCTCTGGATGATGTCTCCATTGACAGTTACTCACTCGAGGATTGTGACAGCTACAGCCTGCTGGAGAGAGGTATATGCACTCATGAACACCATATTGTAGTACTTGTGGTTTTCTTTTTATACAAGCGCTGTATTAGATGTATGACCACAAGGGGGCAGTATTGTAACACCTATCTTTGTGCTATTTTTGTTCCATTAATGGAGCAATGCTGAAAATTTCTTGATAACCAGAAATTCATTCAGATTTTCCATTTAGCATAGGCTAAACATCAGGCCCAGATGTGATGAGCTTTGCAACTCAATTTGGCTCTGGATATGCTGTTACACTATCTTGTTCTTACCAAATAATACACAAATGTTTTTTTGTTGCAGATGACATATCAATCTCTGGTTTTAAGGATGTTCTAAATGAACAGATTTCCACAGAAGGGACAAATGTGACTCTCGCTCAGGAGGCAGATGAGGGCCAGTCACCTGACGCCATCAGTGCTGCCTCACAGAGCATAGATGAACCCATGAAAGACCTTGTAATAACCCCTTTTTATTTATTCTTTCATTCTACTTTTTATATCATGCTCAACTTGGTTGATAACGTTAGCTTTTTCTCTTCTCCTGAATGAAAGCAATTTGATGATGCATTTATTAGTATCTAAATATAAAATATCTGTATTGCGTGAATTTGCAGGTGTCTGTGCTGGTTTTGAAGATTCAGTCAGTCTGCTGTTCTCTGGATCTGAAGGGTGATGATACAGCAGTTGCTCTGGAGGTAGGACGGATCCGACCCAACCAGCTCGGCAATGTCAGTTTGCGGCAGTATCTTAGCAACCGTGGCCTGGGTAAGACTGATTGACACGTATGTTTTTATGTGTGTGTGTAGTGTAGTGTTGCTGTTACACCTGATAAATACTTGCTGTTTGCGTTTCTTCAGGTTTATTGTCTACAGCATCAGTCGCTCAAAGTTGCGAAGGTACTTCAAGTGTGTATCTTCATATTTTTGCATAGTATGTGTGTGTGTTTGTTGGCATGTTTGTGAGTGTAGATTCTGTCTGTGAGTTTGCATGAGTGTGAGTTGTGATCACTCTTTCAGCATTTTTTGTGTTAAGCGAGAATACTACTGTTCAAACGTTTGGGTTCTGTATGTTAAAAAAAAGTTTCTCTATGGTCACCTAAGCTACATTTACAGCATTTATTAAAAAAAGAAATACAGTAAAATAGTAATATTGTGAAATATTATTACAATTTAAAATGACTTATTCTATTCTCTTTCTTTTTTATATATATATTCCTGTGAAAATTTTCAGCAGCCATTACTGCAGTCTTCAGTGTCACATGATCTTTCAGAAATCTTTCTAATATGCTGATTTGGTGCTCAAGAAACATTTTTTTTTTTATCATCAGTGTTGAAAACAGTTGTGCTGCTTAATATTTTAGTGAAAACTGGTGCATTTCTTTTTCAGGATTTTTCAAGTGATTCAATAGAACAGCCTTTATTTGTACATTTATTGTTTTTAACATTGAAAATGTTTTACTGTCACTTTTTATCAATTTAACACACCATTTCTGAATAAAAGTATGAATTGCTTCCAAAAAATACAAACATAAAATAATTTACTGACTAGCCCACTGATATATCTTTATAAACTACTAGTGGTTGTGTTCGTCAATAGAGAACTTACGGATTATTTAATTAATGTTAACAAATTTGATTCAGTCCAACATTAAGTCTCCTACTTATTATTGAGAGTGCTGTATTTGTTGCACAGACAGTAGCTTAAACTTTTTGTAATATTAACATGTACATTTTTTTGCTTCAGTGCTTTTAGTAGCAATGTTTTAAAGGGATGTTTTAGAGAAGCAGCTTATTGGGAAGAGTTTGTTTGACAGTCTAACAATATGCAAAAGCACAACACGATTTCAACAGAAAGCAAATTTGTGCTTCTGATATGAACCCCTTTAAAGCACCTTGGCTGAAAACATTTAGTCAGTTGGTGGATGAGTATGTAAATAAGAGTTTTGTATTTTTATTTTTTTGAAGCAGTGTTGTAGGTTGTGTGTGCTGTTAATGGAGCATTTTCTCGTTCACTGGTCCCTGCTCCCCTATCTCTCTCTCTCTCTCTCTCTCTCTCTCTCCTATAGCTGCTTTGGTATTGTGTTGTTGTTTCTCTACTGTCACAGACCACTGGGTTCTGCAGTAGCAGAACTGCTGGTTCAGGAGACTTTGTACACACATACAGACTCATCTATCTGGGCTGTTTCAGTGCACTGCCTCTTTCCTCTCCAAGGATTAATCTCTAGGCTTTTCTCTGCTCAGTTTCTCTTGACTGATTCTGCTTGCCTCTGTTTTTCCAGTCTGTTTCTCTGTATCTTTCTCTGTATCTGCTCCCATGTTCCCTATTTTCAGTTATTCTGACTTATTCACTTTTTCCTCCTGCAGTATTTTTCTTCAGTATCTTCGGTAGGGAGAGAAAGTGCTGCGCTTGCTTGTTTTAGTCACATCTGTTCTAGGATTAATCAAGAAGTTGAGTCCGGAATGACAGGAATACCAGTGATCGGATCGCTTTTTCTCCTTGTTATGGGGTCTGAGCATTTCTAACTCCAGTGTGGTCACACAGGATGTTGGACGTGTGAAGTGTGATAGTTGACCCAAAAATGAAAATTCTGTCATTAATTACTCAGCATCATGGACCACAAAACCAGTCTTAAGTCACTGAGGTATATTTTTAGCAATAGTTAAAAAAGGGTTTTGTGGTCCAGGGTCACATATTTTAATGATGTCCTTACTACATTTCTGGGCCTTGAATGTGTCAGTGGCGTTGCTGTCCATGCAGGGTCAGAAAGCTCTCGGATTTCATCAAAAATATCTAAATTTGTGTTCCGAAGATGAACGAAGGCTTGCGGGTTTGGAACGGCACAAAGGGCTGAATTATCATTTTTGGATGAACTATCCCTTTAACTCTCCTTCCAAGAAATTTAAACTGAACTTTATGCACATGGACAAAAGTTTAGAGCCACCCCTATCTTTTTCTACAATATTATAATTATTATGTACATGCAGCACTACATAAGAACTTGTTTGTCATGTATTAAAGAGAATGAATTAAAATTAATTGATTATAATTGAGTCATATAATTTCTATTCTATTATAGTTAAATTACAAGTTGGCAATTTCCAATATTATTCAAATGGACATTATAAATATTCATAGGTTGGAATTCATAATTATAAAAACAAAAACAAAAAAAATGTATTCAAAAAGGCAAGTCAAATTTGTATTAAACTCTTAGAATTTACAAAAGCACATGGTACTAAGGTTTTTGTGGACACAGTACCATGATAATACCACGTTTTTGGACATATACCATAGTGTTCCTTGAAGTGCTTTGGAATACTGCAAATACCACAGAATATAAATATGATTATCATCAGTATACGCTGGCGTACTATGTTAGTACCATCTGCTACAATCATCTTACCATAGCAATGCTTCAGTACTTTTGTAAAGAGCTTGGTTGCCTATTCTGTCTCCACATTTCTTTACTCGGTTATATCACTTATTTAACGGTTCTGCTGAACGAGCTTCTGCGTCGGGTGTTTTTCTCTCTGTTCTGGGCAGAGGAGGTGAGGATGTTAATGCAGTCTCAGTTTCAAATCTTCAGTCTTCTCGAAAGCAAGAACATGTAGGGCAGCCAGCGAAGTAGATACCATGGACTCCTCTGCCATGAGACCCTCTGGGACCGCCAAACTGCACAGCCCCGATATCATTTGATGTCTCCTTTCTGCCCTCTGCTGTAGGAAATTTCAATGAATTTCAATGAGATTTCTATTCATTACCGCAGGCATTGTAGTGCTGACATTTTGGATTCAATGCATAATTTAAGTGCAGGGTTTCAATGTTTTGGATTTGTCTATTTTTAGACACTGGTGGCTGTCTCCCGTGTCCTGCTTTGCCGTCTGGTTCCACAGTCTATGTAGCGGGCCCTTATTTTTCTACTCATTAGTGATCCATTGGTTACCTGCATGACTGTGTACACGTTCACGTGTCCTCTTAGATCCAAAACTTATTGTGTTGCGTGGAGAAACCTGCAGTAACATTGAGTAGATGGTGTTTTCATCATGTAGATCTTCGTTATTATCGTGTGTATTTTGTATAACGGCATCTAAAATATAAAAGGGTGTTCACACTGACCGTGATCTGTGGTTTGAATGATTCATTATCAATGAGAGCTACAGGAACTATAGTTGAAAAAGTTTAATGGCATGTAAATAATCAGTGATACATTAGGCTATCCAGCAGCAGGAACACTTACTGTATTATCGGCATAACCTTTCTTGCTGCCTTCAAGTGCAGCTGATAAGCTTGTATCTTTGAGTTTGGCATTCATTATTATGACACTGTCTGAAGGACTTGATTCGGATTGGTCAATCGCAGTATTCTATAGTCTGTTATTCTCCAATTAAGACTGTTCTTTCGTGACTGTCGTACCATGGTCTCATCCTCTAATTTTAGCCAAACGCAACTGGTGCCATCTTTCATCTCAGTTATAGTTATTAATTGTATTGAAAATAAAATTGGAGGACTTAAGTAGGAAAACTACTGTATTATTATTTCAGTGTTCTTCTTGCCAGGATGGTTGTTTTTTACATTGCAGTTTACAATAAAATTGATTATTAGATAATAACACGGTATGGATAAGTTTTATTTTAAACAGTTTTATCTCAAATCCATATTTCATGGCCGCTTAATTATTTATGTACTGAGAAGCCATGTTATAAGTGGAATGACTTTATGTTCTCATTTAAATGTTAATTTTGTTTGAACTAGTTCATTCGTCTTGCTACTTTATGTGTACATTTATAAGCCACTTGCTAGGAACCATTTTTCTTCATTGAAGCTTGGCGTTTAGTGAACTAATAAAATATTTAAACTCAGTAAAATCAATATTTTGTGTCTAGTTATTGACTTACAGTTTAGGGCAAGCAGCCTTGTAACTAGTAAACAAGTATACACGCCCCATATGACATTAGAAGCTTGTGTATCACCTAGAATTCTGAGCTTATTACTTTTAGATATGACTTTGCTTGGTCATTTGCTCAGAAGTCTCATGTGCTCATGTGGTCATGTGCTCTGTGTGAACAAAGCATTTCATGGATCCAAACTCAGAATCTTTAAACCAACAGAACATTTATTGCACAAGTCTGTTAAGGAAAATATTAGCACATTACTCAATTTCTGATATTTATCAATCTCTCTCTCCCAGGCTCTGGGTCAGGGTCGGACCTCAGCACGGTGTTATTAAATCCAGAGGTGCAGGTGAGGCTTGAAAGCGGCCCGGGAGCTGCGGTTCACTCCCCTCTGGCCAAACAGAATGGCTTCCTGCAGTGCCGCCTACAGGCCTTCAGTGCCGACTTCCTCATGACATCACTGCGAAACCTCGCTCTCTTCCTGGAGGATGACTCCACCTCCCAGGTTCTCCCCATGGAGATCACCATCAAAGATACACACGTCAATCTGAAGGTACATTTAGACACAAGACTGTTACACTATCAGATTTTATCAGAATAATCATCGGCTATCACTTTAGATTATTATTTATTTATTTATTTTTTTCTTGGCCAATGAATTTAATTTAAGATGAGTTTTTTGAATGTGGGTCTTGCTTACATCTGTCATGTCCTCAAGATTTTGTGTGAAAGCAGTAGCTTCTGGTGCTGGGTTATGTCTGATACCATTGAATATGTTGTATTGACATGATATGAATATTAACTTTTTTTTATATTATGGTTATCACCAGTAGCAATGTTTTGTACATACGATGCATGATTGTACACAGCTCCTCAGTTCCAAAACCTATTGAGCTGCAATCCCAGAATGCACTGATTTCAATAAAAAAACCCTAGTAGATAGCAATACGGCTCACAGTTTTATCCAGAACCAGCATGTATGTACTAATATATGTGTTTAAATCAGGATGATGGTCCCCGTGACAAAGCATCTGAGACTGAGGCCACGCCAATCGCCGTGCATATTAATAATCTTCTTATTCATCGCCAAGATGATGGCTCATTCAGCATCGGAGGAGGTTATTCATGTCCCTTACTTCCTGTTTTTCGCTTCCTGCTACCTCCTCCTCTCCTAAACTTTAATTGTTCCTTATAGCATAATTTCCCCTCCCTTTGGCACATGCATGCAAATCTCTTTTACTTTGAAGTTTGCCTCTATTTTTAATTATTTTGAAATTGGATTAAACCTCAGGATTGCACGTACTTAACGCATCCCTCCCCCTTTCTCCCCTTGGACAGCTGCGCGTGCTGCGGACTCAAAGCTTCAGAAGGCGGGGCCTGTGAATGACAGCAGGCTCAGTTCTGTCCCTGAAGTTCCTGTAGGTGTGGCCAGTGAGCCAAAAGCCACTCAGACTGCAGCTCTGTCACCCACAAGCCCCACCCCCTCAAGTAGAGAACAGGTACATAACGAACAACGTGCGATATGTAAAATATTTTTGCATGATCTGGGTACGTCCACATAATGCTGTAAAATTGCAGCTTTATGTGAACATATTGGTTTGCGATCTAAATACCCATGTATGTTTGTAAGCCTTTAATGGTGATGCAAGATTCCGTTTTTTTTTTGACTTGGTTTATTTACATTTTAAAGGGATTATTATTATAAAAAATTAAGTTTTCTATAAAAATCTATTTTATGTGCTGTGAAAACATACTGTACTATAAAAACTCCAAACTTCCCCAATCCAAAAAATCATTATTATTATTAATTGAAGCTAGGCTGCAAACAACGGCTTGTTCTGAAATATTTCAATTTCCGATGACAGAAACCTGTAACATTTACATGCAGTTACACATCAATAGCCCCATTTCCATTAACCTTCAAATTGTTAAAATTGAAATTGCGAATTGAAAAATACAGCTAATTGAAACACGTACATTTTGCACGTGCACTGGAGCATCCATCGCAATGACTTGTCATGAGAGGAAAAATTTCATTTTAATCGCATAACATTGGATAATGGAAACGCTGTCATTCCACAACAGTTTCTATTGACATATATAAAATATATTGCAAAAGTTTTGCACAAACCTGAAATGGAAACCTGACTAGTGATGCCTTTTTGGTGTCTCACCCAGTCACAATGATGTAATAATTAAGATAGATGCTGTTAAAATTAACTAGAAATTAGTTAAAGAAATAACTAATGATAACTGTAAAAAGGTGTTGCACCTACAGCTCTGCATATTCTTCTGAAAAAGTCCAACTTTGGCAAAATATGACTTATATGAGTTTGTTTCTAAAAAGCCGCCTGATCATTTTAGTTGTAGAAGTCTCACAGTAGTTCTTTTTTATTAGTGGTGCTTGCCGGAGGCAAGGCATCACTATTACTATTCGCCTTGACAAAACTTTGGCGCGCTACTCCTCCCGCATTTTTTGTCACAGACCCATGAATGAGATGTCAAAACGTGCGGCTTATTGAGGAGAGGTGTGCTATGACTTTTCTAAGCAATCGGAAGTACAATATTCGTACAGCGGACGAAGAAAATGTGTAAAAATATCCCATAGACTTAACATTGGAAAAACTATCTGACATAATATCTTTGGCTCAGGAAGGCATAAATACTTAAGAGTGGGCTCTTTTGACTTGGCCTATCAAGCAGTCCATATGTAGTGACATAACTACTTCATAGCCAAGCCCTAGCAACCAATTTTAGCACCCTAGCAACCGTTTAACTACATTTAATAGCTGTATCTCAACAAAATAACTACATAGAAACACTGGCTTGGGGTTTTTGGATTCGGGCTGGTAAATAGTCTTTAAATATCACCCCATAAACTATATAGCCACACCATAGCAACCATATAGAGCACCCTAGCAACCATATAGCAATATAAAGTACTTATATCTCGGCTCCACGACATCACACAGGCATCATGGGTGGCAACAGGGCGCCGAGTTTTGCCACTGCAAGCACCACTCACATTTTCTTCAGGAAATGTACATTCTAGTTATTATTATTATTCTGAGAGCCAAATAAAGTGTGTAGAAAATGTTCATAACTATAAAGTTGTTGGTGCAAAAGCTTGATTAATATTAAACGTGGACCTTAGTGAAAAAGTACAATTATTCAAAATATAACCCCTCAATTATACAATGACAATTGCATATCTAGCATATCTAGACTGATAAACAATAAACACTTTGTGTGCCAAGCTAATGTTTTTTTTATTTATTTATTTATTTTTATCCACACAGCTGCTCATGGAGGAGAATGAATGCTTGAAACTGGAGCTCTCCAAAGCCAAGATGGCGCTAGCGGAAGCCCATATGGAGAAAGACTCTCTCCAGCATCAAATGAAGACCCTCAAACTCACCAGCAGGGGCAGCAACAGCTAGTGGCAGTGCATGTATGTGTGTGCATACAGGACTGACACCTGCCACTGGGGGGCAGCAGAGTGCTTGGAGGGGCCCGGCCCCATAAAAAATCCCAACTCTGCATCCGAGAAGAGGATGGTATGTGTGCCGGGACGGTGATCTCACCTCGGGATCCAGACTTTGCAATCAGTGGCATCTGCTCTTAAAGAACAGTGTTCTTTACTATAGTATACACACAAAGCTTTAGCATCAGAAAAAATCAAGTGAAAAGTCTCTTCGGACAGCCCTGTGGAATTCCACAGATGTTTTGCTGCTCTCTTCCTGTTTTTATTATGTCTTTCACTTCATTAATTTTTGTGTCGACGAGCAAAGAGGTGATGAACTCGCATTCTCGCTAACTATCTCTCTCTCTCTCTCTCAAACTTTCGTACACAATGTAGAAGCACATTCCACCCTTGACCTTTAACCCCAGAGCAGTCTTACACACTAAGTGTCAGGGTGTGTGATGTTGAATGTCATATCTTTGGAGGAATGTCTTAAAAATGATTTTGCACTGCTTCGAACTCTTTTGTTAAACAATAACTAAACAAATTATAATATCTAGTGATTAATACATTTGTGGTTATGTATAGTAGTTGTATAGTAGAATGTTTTGTTAATAAGTTCCATTGAATTGGTGTAGTCAAAATTTACCTTCATTATGTTAGCATCTCAAAAATGGGAATATGTTTTCAGAATTATGTGCACAAACACACTACAGGATTTGCTTTGCAGGACTTGATTTCTCTTACTGTATGGACAGATTCTGTGTTTTGCAGTGCAACACTTTGATATTAGTTCAGTATTCGGAACTAAAAACATTGTCATTCCATGTTTGTCTTTTTATGTTAATATTTGCACTGCAACAGTCAAAATATTAGTTTAATTATTAATTTTCAGGGGTTACTTCTGTTAAAATACCATTCAGTCTGAAGATGGAATGTTTAACTGATGCTTCGTCACATTGTTGATCTGATTACCAGCATTTCTGCACCAAAAAACAAAACAAAAGAAAAAATGGATGGATGGATGTTGAGTGAAAACCACTCTGATGAATGAAATCTAAGAGTTTGTATTAGTACATTTTTGTTTTTGGCTTTTCTTATTTATACTTTAAAAGAGAAGGGCCTGTTTTATGATGAAATATGACGGGGAAAAAATATTTAAATGTTTTCTTGGATTTGCTTCACTCTGTCTCCTCCCTTTGTTTTCTTCCGGCTTGCTTTTTCTCTCTACAGCGGCCTCTACAAGTGCCTGTGACTGCACACCTACTTCAGAGGTACTGCTTGATATTTCTCTCACATTGTGTTCTCTAAATGAATGTTTTAATGCTCTTCACAACACAAGCTTCCATCTGGAGAACATTTTTCAGATGTTAGGACTTGAACATGGAGAGCTGGATGACAAACACCTGATTATAGGAAACAAGAACTTTTCTTATGCAGTACTAGGCCACACCCCATGCCACATTAGCCCCGCCTCAATATGTAATAAACACGCCCCTAATAGATGGAGGCCCACCTCTTTAGCACAAATGATGTTCAATCAAGCAAACTTGTAAAATTGTTATTCCTTGTGTCCATCAGAAGCTGCTGAAGACCTGAGACATCTGAAATAAAATGAGGAAATACAATTTCAAATGTTTTATTAATAAGTTTCAACTCTCCTCTTTTTATTTATTTAATTATTTGAGTTATTAAATGAAGCTCTATATGTATGAGATCCTGTTGGGCTGAAAAATATGCACTTAATCAATTACCTAGTCATAAAGTTGGCATGAAATGGAAATTCATGCATTTAGAAATATATTGTCTAAACATACATTACTGATGTTATTGTGGAAAAATCCTATTTTCTGACCTCGTGATTTTATTTTTTAATTTATTTTTTTAAATTCAAATATCATAACTTGACCTTCCAATGAAACAACAGACTTCTCTCTTTTTTCAGTGTATTACTCGGATATATGTCATAATACTTAAAAAACTGACATAAATGAAAATGCTGATGGTCCATACTGACTCCCATAGTAATGGAAGCCAATGGGGACTAGCAATTGTTTAGTAGTTCCTTTTCATCGCAAAATTGACATTTGCTGAAAATGTACTCAAACTCGAGTCATCCAAAATTTAGGAGAGTTTATTTCTTTATGCGAACAGACTTGCTCACCAGTGGATCCTCTGCAGTGAATGGGTGCCGTCAGAATGAGTCTAAACCACTATAAACAATACAATAATCCACGACTCCAGTTAAACAATTAACATCTTGTGAAGCGAAAAGCTGCATGTTTGTAAGAATCAAATCTATCATTAAGGCATTTTAACTTTAAATGGTTGCTTCTGGCATAAATACCACTCCATGATCCATAATAACACTTGGTCCAGTGTATCATGCTTTTACTCCCACAATGTTTTGACTTATTTTCTACATCAGCTTTTGACTTTTTGGGGGATGAATCACTTCTGCTAGGTGCTACTTAAAAGGTCCCTTTTCCCATGAGTTTCCAAAAAAAAGGGTCTCAGTCTGTGTGATCTCTGTTTGGTTTGGCTTCACCTCCGTACAACCTCTCTCATGTGGTACTCTCATGAATTGTAAAGTCAGGCCCACAAGTATGTGTGTGTGTGTGTGTGTGTGTGTGTACGATCCCACTATGCATTGCCTATTAAGGCATATGAATACTGCTCTGTTTGCTGCTCGATGAAGGAGTTTATTCCTGGAGTTAGAAACTAAATAGACAGTGAACACCCGCTTGTTTTTGAGTGAGTAATGCAGAGAGCTTGCACACAACTGCCTCATAAGATCTGGTTGTTTCTGTTTCTCGGCAAAGCTGAAATCTAGTGACTCTGTCCAACACCCAGTGGGCCTGCAGCTGCCTCTCTCTCTTAAACACACACACACACACACCAGATCATCTCTTTCATTTCTCGTGTTCCTTCTCCAGTCTTAAGCACTGTTTTTTTCCTCTCTTCAAGACTTCACAGCTGAACGGCACAGGAAGTAATGCTGTGATATTCGTGAAGTTGTAAACAAAACCTAAAATCTGCAATCTGTGTTCATTCAGTATTTCAAAAGTATAGTGCTGAAAAATATGATCTCTTAGAAAAAAGTACAGTGGTGGTTCATGGTAAATTATGGAATGAGATTACGGAATGACTGCCACATGAGATGATTACCAAAATAAGGGACCAGTTTTTATATTTATTAAGGCTTTTAACAGTGTTTAATAAAACTGAAATCATGTAGACATCACATGGAATAAGAATATGACCAGAATAATCTAGGAATATTTGTGTGCATGTAAATGCAGACAGTGACTGTTTACATGTGCATCATCCTCCACAGATTTTAGAATATTCATTTATGCTTGTTATGGGTTTATTCTGTATTTATTATACTGCATTTATTTCTGCAGTTATTAACCCTCATTCCTGTCCTTGACAATAGACAAAAATACAGTTAACTCCAAAATGTAGAACAAGAAACATTTTAATGTTTGTAAAATTTGGTAAAATTCAGGATGCTGGCATCCTTGTTCAGGTTAACAGGTAAAATAATACAACTGAATATTCTAAATAAGCTGTTTGTATGACCCAAATTTTAGTTCTCAGACCATTCTTGGAATATTATTCAATAGTTGTAAAAATTAAACCTTAAATAAACTAGGATGTTATTATTTATTTAGTTAGGGTAACATGTGATTTGTAATGATTTACATTGAATATTCAAAATAAACTGTTTGTAAGATCTTAATTATATTAAAAATAACCCCCAAGAATATTTTAGGTTCTCCCCTAATATAATGTTTAGAAATTTGAAATTTAAAAATAACCAAGAAGGAATCAAATAACGTTAGAGGAATGTTCTGTGTTTGTTATTAAATACAGCATTTCCCCCCCTACTGTATTCTTGAAAACGAGAATATTGGCTTTATCTTTACCATTAAATATGTTTACATGAAGCCCACATTCTTGGCATGTTTATATTCTGATTCATCATCAATATTAGGCTAATTATTAATATTCTTGTCTTTCAAAACAAACAAATAAATAAATACTGAATGAATTACCATGACATTTTTACCTTTTATATATATTTTTTACGTTAATTTATACATGTTATTTTTACATGGAAATCACGGAGTACCATATTACCATCTCTCCACCACAGTAGGGTGGAAACGTGTCTTAAAATATGATGTGATATCTTCTCCTCGTGCGCCAATGAAATCAAAACAAGGTTACAGTAACAGTGCTTGGTGTCCGTGACTCCACGCCCAGCCGGGGCAGCTCTCTCTTCTCGTAACGGAAAACTGCCATATAGGAACAGAAAGAGAGAAACACTGATGCTGGGCCGCCCTGCTGTCAGTACAACTGCGTGCACACACAGAGAGAGAGAGAGAGAGAGAGAGAAGAGAAAGAAAGAGCGCTCGGAGAACAGCGCGTGTGGAGAGCGGCTGGTGAGTGAGATTTAAAGGGCTTCTCCAGGCAACCGGCCGGTCAGGAGCATAGCTACACTGGGACCGTGTTACAGGAAATATCCGGTGCATCATTCCAACATTGAGCTCCGGTATGGACTAGCGGCTTCATTCATACAGCAGCGCGCGGCGGAGCGTCTGTTTGTCGGTAACATGCCGCAGGCTTCCTAAAAGCAGACCTCGCCGTTCAGTCCGGTTTGTTTTTGTTCTCGTGGATTAAACTTGTGTCCGGGATGGGGAAGGAGCAGGAGCTGCTGGAGGCGGCGCGGACAGGGAATGTGGGGCTGGTGGAGAAGCTGTTGAGTGGGAAGAAAGGATTGCTGGGATCGGGCTCGGGCTCCATACCTCTGCCTGGGTTACTCAGGTATGAAAACAGACCGTGGCGGATAAGTTTATGTAGGCTATGTGTGTCTGAAATAAAAGGGCTTTCAGGGAGTCGTGCTGTTTATATCAATACAGACAGAAGGATTGCAGTTGCTTGAACAATGCAATACATCACACCACACACACTCACACACACACCCACTCTAGGCATCCCCGACCCACTGCGCCCCTCATACACGGTGCGTGTCGGGATATAGGAAAGACCGCTGTGGCATTTAGTTTCAACGTCTGTAAACTCTCTAATGTTTTTTCCGTTACACGTCTCAAACTTTGATTTGAAATTCGCTTATCTGTCCGAAACATGTTCAAGCGGTTTAGAAATCCACCACTCATCCCTAAAGTGTGCGCATTAATGTTAAATACAAGCAGTGCTGTTGTTTGTATCCTGATAGACTTGCATTGTGAGAAGATCTGACATGTGTGTGCTCTGGAGATGCAGAGGAGAGCTCAGTGTCTTGCCAAGACACCAAAGTCTGCAATCAGAAGTCCGAGATTATGGCATTAAAGGGATAGCTGACTCAAAAATGAAAATTCTGTCATTGTTTACACAACCTCATGTCATTCCAAACCTGTATGACTGACTTTCTTCTGTGTTGGAACATAAAAGAAGATTGTTTTTTTTTTATTTGGGAGTGGTCCCAAAAAAAGAACCAGAGCCGTTTGGTTACCAACATTGTTTAAAATATCTTCTTTTGTGTCTTAGAAGATCATACAGGTTGGGACAACATCAGTGTGAGTAATGTTGAATTGTAATTTTGAATTGTCAGTTTTCAGGTTAACTGTCCCTTTAACTCAAGAATTTCTCATCAAATACTTCCAAGACTAAATGATCTGTGCTGTACAGTACTGCCCACATTCATTTCATAGTTCTGTATGAGAGGGGGAATCAGATGCAGTGAGGGGGTGCCCACCATGGTCCTGCTCATTTGGCCTGATGAAGGGTGGTGGAGCCACCCATAAAATTTTATCCCAGGCCACCATGTAATGATGACAGCCCCACTCTTACTGTATGCTAACTCAGTTTTTGTATGTCTCCTAAGGCGTTTCATAAGAAACATCGGAGAATAAATTGATACTTAAAGGCTTTTCTTCCGAAAATTAAAATACGGTCTATTTATCATGTCATTCCAATCCTGACTTTTATTATTCTGTGGAACACAAAATAAAATATTTTGTAAAATAGCTGTATTTTTTGTCCATGCAAAGAAAGTCAATGTGGTTTGAGATCCATTTTTGGACCCCAATTGATTTTAATTATTATTTTTTTTCCTCTTCTTCTTTTTTTATTTAATTTTTTTTTTTTGTATTTTTTTTATATATAAGTCAGAGGGGTGAAATTAGTGGGTGTAAGACAGTGGGAGATTTAAACTATTTTTGTTTATGAATTAAAAATCTTGCATACAAAAAAAGAAAATTCCTGTGATGTAAAATAAAACTAAATAAATACAAACTAATATTTCTGAGAACAAAGGAGTGGTTTAATTCTATAGTGAGAGATACAGATTTTATTTTATTGATTGACTGATTAAATATGTTGAGCAAGCTACGACATGCAGCTAAGGAAACCTCTGAGCAATACAATTTCCATTGCAATTAATTCTAATTAATTAGTAATTGAAGGGTTAATGAGGCCTCATAAAAAAAAGAAATCTTTCCTTCAGAATAAACTTTAACACACTGTAATTTTCGTAATACAGAGCGATTTCTCCTGTACCTAGTGTGTGTTGCTCTGTTCACTCTGTGTGATTGATGTGTGATGTTTGATCAGCTGTGCATGCATGTGTTTGCAGTTCTCAGGTATATGATGTCAGGAACACGATCATCTCCACATCAGTATGTAAAATGACAACTGTGTGGAGCAGAGAGAAGAAAACGTAAGCTTCGGGAATGGCCAGGCAGAGATGGGGGAAGGGCACCTGGGAACGACATGCCTGCTCGCGTCTGTGAGAGCAAGAGAGGCTGATCGAGCAGAGAAGTGTGCCGCCCGACTCAGACACCAGCCACCTCGCTGGTTAAAACTGCAAATACAATCAATACTGCGTGTGTGCTGCCTGGACAAATGATCCCTCGGCCTGGTAATAGTGCATTTTTCCAGCAGCAACAGCTGACAGAATCTCACCGCCCCTTAATGAAGGCATTGTTCTGTTGTTTTGTGGCCGATCCTTGAGGTTTGTTTGGTTGGAAGGTGGGAAGTGTGTTGTGTTTTTGTTTTTCTCTTATTGGGTCAAGACTGTTGGCTGGAGGATTGGAACAGTGCGGTGCATGGGGGGGGGTCTGGCTCTGTCCATCTGTCCACAGTGCTGGAAGTTGTGCTTTTTCTCTCTGTGAGGTCTGCAGCGTCACAGTTAGTGACGAAACATTGCCCAGGGAGGATTCACATGGCCTTATCTGAAAATGAGGGTGGGTCTACGACAGGTCAAAGGTCACTTGAAGAATAGTAGAATGTTCAGAATGTTTAGAATGTTCAGAATGGGATACTATCTATCTATCTATCTATCTATCTATCTATCTATCTATCTATCTATCTAGTAAAACAAAACACAAAAAGAATTTCAGTATCTTAAGAATTTAGTAATTTAATATGATAGTGAGCGTAAAAACTTTTTGCGAATTAATGGATTTTTTCACTCGTTTATGATGCGAAACTTTAAAATATGCGTAAAAATAAGGTAATAGAAAGGTCTTTTGTTGTATACTGTTTGAACTTACAACAGAGTGCATTGCACAGAATACTGTTTCTCACAATGCAATGCACTCTTTTTTAAATTCAAACAGTATTTTTTTAAGGATGAACAGTATACTGGTTATCAGCTGATATTAAAGATTTATAGGTATCGATAAATTAATAATGATTGAATATTTAATTGTATCTGCTCGTTTGTTTCATTACCTTTAGATTACCTTTGCCTTCATGTAGCGATTACTTGAAGCCAATCTTTGAAAACACAAATTTCATAATGCTGTTAAATATAATTATAATTTTTTAATTTTATTTAGTTTATATTTTATTCAGAAACAGTGTAGAAAATGAATATCTTAACATTTGAATGAATTATTTAAAATATTAAATTAGTAAAATTTCATATGACAATCACTTAATTATTGGACAAAATGTTCGATGTTCGAAATATCGATGCATGTTCATTTATTTTCCATTTTAATTCAAATTTGTGTAAAAAATGTATTTGCTTTTAGCAGATGTCAAAAATGACTGATGTAATGTTTAAGTTTAATAACTAAACTAATTTAATTTAAACTAATGTTTTAGTTTAATAGCACATTGTTGAGCACTTTGCATGTCGGGATGCAGTATTCCGTGCAGTGTGCTCTGTTGTATTCTCCACGTTTTGGCAAAAGCAGAAGTAGGTCGTTTTAATATTCTGTCCTACTGTCAAAATCCCTGTAAGGCAAGTGAGTTTGGAAAAACCCCGGGCTGGATTACGAATAAAGTATGTTCCAGTGACATAGGTTGGTGGCTTTGACCTCTGACACACATACACTGTTGCATGTGGGACGGGACCCACTGCTGTACGATCAATGTTATGTGCCCTCATAGTGCTAATGGATTAGCCCATCAATAATGACACACTGTGAATGCTGTATTAGGCAGCACAGCACTTAGAAACACATGATTTCAAATAATACTACATTCATACGCTTGGTGCTTAATATGATAATGATAAACTAGATTGCACAGTGATTATTTGTCTCTCTATTAAAGAGCCTGAGTCATTATCTGGACTTGTGAAACAGTAGCTTGATGTATTTTTAGGTCTGAATGTTATTTTTTCCCATTCTTTTGCAATCTTACTAAAAGCATATACACTAGATACATAATAAAGCATCACTTACTGGCATTGATTCATCATTATGGATACTCTGACGATTATGTTTGTTATGGGAAACAAGATGGGATGATCTCTCTTTGGCTGCCAGTCACTTTTCTGATTGCCTTGTTCTCTAATTTGATTGGTCACTGAGCATGTTAATCATTCTTTGCAGACACACTGCTGGTGTGAAGGTTGTTAGCTTAATTTATGTTTCCTTCTAAGATACCCTATTTGATTCTAAGGCAGCACTGCATATACTCTACACAGACAGGGCAATCCCATAATGCATCTCGATGAAAATATAAATACAAGATGGCGGATAAGTTAACTATGAATTCTTATATTTTGCTCAATACTGAAAAAATACCATAAAAAATTATTTGTGAATTATAGAGTATTGCACTGTTAGCTTAGCAATGAGCTAACACGCTAGTGCTAATAAACTAGGGTTTTATAGTAAAAGTGTAGTAACCATGTTTTTTTGCCATATTGATTACCATTTGTATAACCACAGTTTTACTACAAATGCCATGGTTAAACTATAGTGTATCAAAACCATGGTTAATTTGTGGTTACCATGGTTTAACTATAGTAATTTTGGTTTTATTTGTAAAACCATGGTTAATTTTTATAAGGGGAGGGCCCTATGTAGACAGCGAGTCAGCTAGTTTCCGTCAGTCATACTATATAAATATTAATATATAAAGATTTTACTTTTTTTTTTTACTATACAAACTGACTAACAGCTGAAGCATGAAACACTAATTAAAACACTAAAATATTAGAAAAAATTGACCAGTTATTTGTTGTACAAGAAGTCATCGTGACTTATCCCTACTTGCTAATAATAAAAAAAGAGCAGTTAGCATCTGTTTTCCATCTTGGCCGGTCTGGAGCAGTCACAGATTCATCATGTCCCTGCAGTTTATCAAAATAAACATTCAGCGCCATTATCCCCTGTCTTATCAGGCACAGCAACAGACCGCTGAGCGACACAGACTGCAGTGCCATTGAGCGCACCACATAGAGCAATCCACACTTCACTGTCAGAGCCGCTTACTAAAAACATGGACCGCTCACAAACCTTCTGGTCTGGAGCGCAGCCGCCAGCTAGTGTGGAGGAGTGTTCTGAGATAGAGAGAAAGAGGGAGGAGGGTGTTTATATATCACCATCCATTAAGAGACAAGTGGACAGGGGAGGAAGGGGTGGCGTATTAGGGTCAAAGTTCAGACTTGTATGGAATGGAGTGTGTTCTGTCTGCTTCCAAGTGCTCACTTGCGTGTGAGTCTACATAAATCACGCTGTGACGGCGAGTAAGAAAAAGACCCTTTCCAAGAAAGTTTCACTTTTGCACAGTGACTCAGCATGGGAACCAGACAATTGCAAACCAGACTCGCAGAGCCAGACTTTTAAATTATCAGCATGGACTACTTTGTGGCTTATTTTGGGTAATTATGTCCTGCTTAAACAAATAAAATGCTTTGTGACCATCATGGAAAGCTTGTTTATGTGACGTTTAGAGTAAATCAGAAATTCAGTTTACCTCAGTAAGTGACTGTGGAACAGTACCTCACACAAATAATAATTATTTATTAATTTACTAATAATTATTAAATCCTCAAAAACATTCATTGTTGCAACATTATAACATGTAACAAAAGTTTGTTTCCCAGTGGACCAAAGTTGGAATTGTTACCTAAAAATAAAACTTCTTTAGCTGAAATAAAGCTAATGGAAAAAAAAATTAAATTGGAATATTAGATGAAAAAACAAACTTAATGAATGGTAATAATATTACCAAATAAATAATAAAACTTCATGGACTGGTTAATATTTCTACTTTGAATTCAGTTACTTGGTCAGGCAAACCCATTTGAGTGCAGTTCTTCATTTTCAAGTCTTCATTTGTAAGTTGCTTTGGATAAAAATGTCAGCTATTGTGAATGAATCCATGTAAAGGACTTATGACTTTCAGAGGTCTTGCAATTTTTATATGCAGTACACATCAGATAATGGAGGAAAGAAGTGTGGGTGTGCTGTATGAAATAGAGTAATTTTACATTGGTACATTTCATTAAAAGTAACACGTTTATTTGTTGCATTATTATGCAGGAAACGTTCTTCAGTGTTTGAAGCAGATTAGACAGATGCAGGTTTTTCCTTCACTGTCAAGCTCAATTTACTTCAATACTAATATAATAAAAGAAAGCTCATGTGCACTGCATGAAGAATGTTTATTCAATTATGTTTGTCCATAAGTACACAAATAAATACAAATATTTGATAGCCATGCTGGTCACCAGTAAAACTGCAAAACATGGTTAAACTAGATAACTTGCATGTTGGAATTGGTTTACCTATGTCAATAGTTAAGAAGCCTGGTAAGGACATTAGCAAAACAGTATTGCATGGTGGGAAGCATCTTCCAAAACATGCTCTGGTTTTAGCAGGGGGTGTAACACGTTACATAACATGCTATCTCATTAGCACATTTGTTACTAACATCATTCACAATCAATAATTCTCACATGTTAAAAGAGCTTCATAAAGCATTACATGATGGAAACCATCATCCTAAACACAGTAACACACTCTATTTAGGACAGGGGAGGATGTAACGTGTTACATATACTGTAATCTAATTTACACATTTATAAAAACATTTCACTGTTAAAAGAGCTTCATAAAACCATTACATGATGGAAACCATCATCCTAAACACAGTAACACTCTTTTTAGGACAGGACAGGATGTAACATGTGTTAAATGTACTGTAACACACTATCTTATCTACACATTTACATCTTAAGTTAAATTTTTTTCACAGGTTAGGGCTTCACAATGAGCTTCACAGTAGCATTGCATGATGGAGACCATCATTCAAAACAGACTTTTCAGAAGGGGCTGTAACATGTGTTACATGAAACATGTAATTCAGTTAACACATTTGTTCCTAACATAATTAACAGTCTCAGTGTGCTTCACAGATTAAAAGAACTTCATAACAGCATTGTATGATGGGAATCCTCTTCCAAAAACAATCTTTTCAGTAGGGGATGTACCACATGTTACATGTAACATGTTATTCTGTTAACACATTTATCACAAATATCATTCACAGTCTCAGTCCTTTTCACAGGTTAAAAGAGCTTCTTAACAGCACTACATGATGGGAACCATCATTCAAAACACTGTGTCCTTAGCATGGGACAAAACGTGCTACATGTAACATATTATCTCATTACTTGCAAAAATTATTCACAGTTTCAAAGATTTTTAAGGGTTTAAAGAGCTTCATAAGAGCACTGCATGATGGGAACCATCATCCAGCACACACTCTTTTTAGCAGGGGGCTTAACCAATACATGTAACACGTTATCCCATTAACTCATTTGTTGCAAAGATCATTCACAGTCTCAATGGTTTTTCACAGGTTAAAAGTGCATCCCTCCTGTACCCTGATCAGTTTAGCTCTTTCTCCTCGAGCTGTGGCAATATGTGTTAAGGCTAACTGCTCCGTGGAGGGAACCCATCTGTGCTAGTGAGGTCTTTGATTAGCTTAGGCTCTGTGTAGTGCTTCTGCCAGTGATTGTTCTACTCCTTGGAGCATGCTTGACTTTTGTTTGAAAAGCTGTCATAAATCAACCTCTTAGGCCCTCATCCTTTAGTTTAGTGTAGCTTATGGCCTAGCGTTTTCTGTGCTGATGATAGGCCATGCACAGCACTATTTAGACAAGTATCCTCCTGGTATTATGGCTTAGATATCTCGTTTTCCCCTGGAAAGTTCTCACTGATCACATGATCAGACACATGATTAGCTGGTTTCATGGAGATTTGCATAGAAAATACCAGTGTTGCTTTAAACCTGGATGTAACAACTCAATATTAGGCTGATTTAAGTGTCTCAAACCTCAAATTTACATTTTTAACCATACTTTCAAGTTCATACTATACTGATGTGCACACTTGTGCTTTTAAATCAACAACCCTGAGCCTTTTGTGGGCAGCATGCCTCTGTTCGCTACAGAATGTAACCTAAATACATGGCATATCTGACATTCCCAAATCACAGGATCTTAACAGGTTAACAATGGATTTGTGTGAGGATGTTTTGATGTTTTACAAGAAGCATGGAAGTAGTAACACAGACCTTTGACCCTCCCTCTGGAGAAATATGTGTGTTGACACTTTCCACTTTACAAGACCCCTCAAGTTGTGTCTAATTTAGCCGTTCAGCCAGGCACCAAGACGTGTGAATAGAAAAAGTCCCTCTCCTCTTTTTGTTTCTTGTCTTTTACAAATCCCATATCTTATCTTTCAATCTCTCTCTTCTTTCCACTCTTCCTTTCTTACCTCGCTCTTTTTTTCAGTTGAAATCTCTATGCCGTTTGTAGCAGGGCTTTCACTGTAGTATCGATCAGCTTCGCTCTCTCGCTCTGTCCTGATTGAACCTAAGACTCAACTTACAGTCCCATTAGAGGCTGGATCAGCACTGCCTGCCAAACCGAAGAGAAAGACAACGGGTGCCAAGAGAGCTCAATTACTCTATTCCTCCTTCACACTCTATCACCCGTTCTCCCATTTTCTTGATATATATTCATACACTCACCAGTCATGGAAGATTTTTCTAAATACCGGTAAGCCTAAAGAAGAAATACCCAAAATTAAAATTTATATTTGTTATATTTTGTTATATTATATTTCTTGTTGTGTCAAGAAAATGAAGGCTTTTTTCTGGTCAATAAAGTTCTTTATTTGGGCTGTGACAATTAAGAATACTGTGCCCCAAATTCACATCCTTATTACTGTATTACACTGTTTACAAACCAGGAGGTATATTAAGATATTCATTGTTTTTTTTGTTTTTTTTGCTTTGTTAAATATATAAAAACAGATTTTTTTTTTTCTTTTTTAAAAAACACCTTAACACATTCAGTCCTTGTTTATTGTTTTATTTTATTTTATTTTATTTTGTTAATGTATGTTATTTTAATAAATCTTTCATTTGCATTAGTTTATTTACATTGTCAAAAAATATTTTCTTTTTTATTTTGTTATATTATATTTTATTTAATATTTAATTTAATTTAATTTTGTTAATGTGTTTTATTTGAACAAATCTTTAATGCCTTAGTTTATTTACATTGTAAAAATATTTTATGTTATTATTTTGTTATATTATGTTTGATTTATTTATTTTTTGTTACTTAAAATTATTAATTCAATTTAGTAAAACAAATACCATGACCACAATTACAATAAATATTTAATATTTACTTTATTTTATTTTTTATTTTATTAAAATCAATATAAATTAAATTGAGTAAATATCACGACCACGATTACATTACGACAATTAAGAATATGTACAGTTCTAGAATGCAGAATAGTCTTCTATTTCTTTATCCGAAACACAAATGTATTTTTATTTTGGAGTGAAATAACACCCAGACATTTCTTGACAGTGTTTATGAGAATAACCTTTTTGAATGTATTATTTATGAAGTGAATTGGACGGTCTGACAGAAGAATGTGTCAGTCCCTGAGAAAAATCCACTTAAAGCTGAGTTAACACCAGCTTACTGGTGTAACCCAATTCGTATTGAATGCAACATTACTGGCTGGAAATGCTCTCTGTATATGTGTGGCCTGGATGTTGCAGTCATATATTTAAACGGATGTTCGTATCTCCGCTTAAGAGCCTGTTCTGTGTACATTATGCAGCCTTGATCGTTGTCCAGTGTTTGTGCTCAGTCAAAGGATGTCCTAGTGATAGTGATGATGATGTGTTGTGTGTGTAAAATGACAGGCCAGGGTTACCGCAATATCCCATGATGCTATTTCCTTCCAGATGAGCTGGCCTGGCACAGTCACATGCATGCTGATAATGATCACTTGATTTAGAGAGCACAGGATATTAGGGCAGTGCACAGATGTATTCACACGTGTTGAAATTTTTATTAAAACTTCCTTTTGTTACATATTTCAGTTCAGTCTAGTACACACATATTCTGCCTATTTGAGAAGGATAGATGTCTAACTCTCTTTTTTCATCTGTGTGATGGGAAATTTTTTTATTGCATCGAAAGTAGTGACTAGAATAGCACAGGAAATTTCTTTGTATGTATTCAGTTTTTTAAGCAGACCACTGATACACTGACTCATTATTGAATTTCCTCATGCTGTACAACACACACATACTGTACACACACATCTGCACATGTTCTACACAATCCAGCATCCCAGTTAAAAGGTGTTGAGTATAAATGTGTGAATAATGAGCTGTGTTTGACATCTGATGTTGTATAATGTGTATACTGCGTTCACGGCTATTGGCTTTTGAACCTTTAAACTCTCAAACTCTGGAGATTTTAGAAAGTCTTTTTAGTACATTTCTTCCTCAAGTCTGCTTTAATGCTGTCATCGAACTATATTTTAAAAAAAATTCCTTACTAAAAATAAAAACATTAAATTTTTTTAAATAAAAGAAATAGCTTTGAGCCTTTGCTTTGATTGCATGTTCAATAACTCAAGTACTTGAGATTCATTACCCGGTTTCATTCCCGCTATTATTTGTCTGTGTGTTTGTTTTTGGGTACGTATCTAGAAACTGGTATTTACTGCAAGGTCATAGCTGGTGCTGGTCTTATTTGTCAGTGATTATTATCCATAGGGGAACAGAGACTCATGGGAAAATCTGAATGTTGTGTTATTTGTAGAGTGTTCAGAACTGTAAGAGAGTGATATATGACTGTTCTCCTCTGTTTTTACACCGCTTTGGCAGACTGTGTTTCAGAAATGTTTATGGGTTGTAGTATTGATGGGCTTGTATGGCTGAACACTGTGGTTATGGTTATTTGCTGCAAACCCAGTAAATCATAATTATTTACTCTTGTAATGAGCAGGATTTACAGTAATTCTGACCCACTGACCTGTGAGTATTGCACATACATATTTTGTATATAAACTATAGGACATGCATGTATATATCACATTAGTGCACCTTCTTCATCTATTAGTGTGTGTTGTTCTTATTCACATAGGCTCATATAGAGCAAAAAAAGACTCATCTCTCAGGCCATCTGAAACAAATGAACCTAGGGCTGTCAAGATAACAAATTTTGCTGGACGATAAATTGTCCAAGAAATTATCACGATAAACGATAATATTGTCGTTCTAAGACCAGTTTCAACTAATATAATGATAATGGCATTATAACGCAAGTACACCTTTTCAAAGATCAATAAACTTTTATATTATGTCAGATTCAGAGCAAGAAATACCAACATAAGTGTTGTCACGGTACCAAAATTTCAGTATTCGGTACCGATACCAGTGAAAATCCGCGGTTCTCGGTACCAATTTCGGTACCAAAGCAAAACACAAAAATATGCGAATTAAAAAAAAAAACTTTTTATCACTAAAAATAAAACCAATGCCATTCTTTATACTTATTTACAATTGTGTTTAAAGTTCTTCTACAAGTAATATAATTATGAAAAACAGTAAACCAGTTTCACCCAAATTTAATTTGTCTTTTAATTTATGAAATTTAAACATTTTCTTTTTTGGTAAATAAAGGGGATTTGCTATTAAAATTAAAACATGGAAGAAATATTGTGTGATTAATTTTTAATTAACAGTAGTAGCAGCATCACATACATTTTACAAAATAATAGTAATATTTCAAGCACAATGCCTTTATGTAAAAATGAATTTGTAATGAATGCATATTTGTAATTTATCTGAACTTAAGACTGGTGGTGATGCTTAAGATATTTTTGTTAATTGAGGGTTTCTGTAAAAAAAAAAAAAAAAAAAGTAATAGATCATAATAATTATTATTAAAAGATAATAATACTACTAATTCTACTACCATACAATATACAATGCACTATGGATTGATGAGCTGCTGGGTTCATGAATATTAATCACGTTGTCTGCGTTCGGTCGAACTGATTTTCTGAAATCAAAACAGGGACGGTAATAGATGAGCGCCAGCCAATGAAATTGACATTTGCGCATTAGCTCAGCCCACTACCGGAGAAACCGGCATATCTTCTGCTTGTTTAAAAATATGAATAATTCTAAATGAACTCCATTATTTTGACAGGAGAAGACAACAAAGAATATAGTTTACATGTACGTAGCGTGGTAAGACTCTCGCTCTCTCTCTTTGCATGTGTGAGAAACAGAGCTATCAGCAAAGCGTCGGCAAGTCGTGCTCCTTCTCACAGAGTTTACAGTTCAGCAAATACCATAGACAGTAAAAGAGGCAAATACAGGTGTACTGTGCGTCCATTGAGATGAATTTAAAAGTACAGATCGCTTGATGGAGAGAGAACTCTGAAGCGTTCAGTCAGTGTTCAGCGAGTGAAAATATATCTGCGCCAATCTTAATAGCCTCGAACACACACACACTGGCGATTAAAATATAAGAATTTATTAGCCAATGGCTAACAATAGACAATTTACTCGCCCTGAGTAAAATTTATTCACATATGCGACTGATTTATTCGCAATGTAGAGGCTGTTTTGACGGTTTTCAGTGTGTAGCCGGTGAGGTGGCAATTAGTAGAGGGCGTGGCCAGGTAGGTAGAGGGTTTTTAAGCGGGCACCTCTAGGGAGGCCTAGAGAGGAGGTCCAATCTATTGTGTGGAATTGTGTTGTTTGGTAGCCTTCCCTGGTGTGGTGGTGTACAGACGTGGTGTGGTTGAGAAGGTAGGCCAAGCAAATATTGATTGTTTTTGTACGAAACAAATGTTACCAACGGGCCACTTCCTTTAAATAAGGGGAGACCAAAAGGAAATGAACTACAATGTTCTCAAAAAATTAAACAAATTTATTGGCAAATAAATCAATAACATATATATATATATATATATATATATATAATCAAAAAAAGAAACTACATTGTAGAGCAAAAACTCATTTCCCCCCCCATAAACGATTTAACTAGCCAGCCAACCTCTTATGGACCCCTATACAATCCCAACTTTAGCACACACCACAATTTCCAAGTAAAGTTACAAAGTAAATGACACCAACCCCAAAATCATATTAGATAAATATAAAACATACTCAGACCAACACCAAGAAATCCACTCCACTGCAAACTTAAGTCTCATGCAAATGGTTGGTGTGATTCAAAGCATCAATATAGTACAAAGAGTACAAGAGTTGGCTGGCAACACGAGGCTGGGAAGTGAGGTTCAAACAAGAAAAAAATAAAAAGAGGAAACACCCCACTAGCCAGTACGATTCACAACATCTATACACATAGCGCTGGGGGCATACAGCGCACACCTATCGGTACTGGCTAGATGGGAAAATCAAAACAAAACAAACTCAAGAAGAACAGCGATCAACTAAACCTAATACAAAAACATTAACAATACAAATTAATACACAAAAATAACCGCAAAACGCATTTCTTTAATCTTGTTCGAAAATAAAACCAAGACACTTACAAACACTATAAAAAACCTCAAATTACCTGCAACACCACCACTAATCCTGGACTAACTTCCAAGATGGAAACGGGCGTGACCAGCGGCCTACAAATCCACACTATTTGGCATCTGCATTAAAACAATTCCCGAATTAAATAAAAGTCTTCATAAATATGAAACTAGTTTCGTACAAAAACAATCAATATTTGCTTGGCCTACCTTCTCAACCACACCACGTCTGTACACCACCACACCAGGGAAGGCTACCAAACAACACAATTCCACACAATAGTTTGGACCTCCTCTCTAGGCCTCCCTAGAGGTGCCCGCTTAAAAACCCTCTACCTACCTGGCCACGCCCTCTACTAATTGCCACCTCACCGGCTACAAGTGAATACCTTTAAATTGACACTGGTTTTACTCAAATGAAACTGTAAAATGCTTGTGAAGTGACTCAGAACAGTTCTGCTGATGTTGTATGTCCTCATTATTGCAAGCGTCATGCACTTCAGGCTATGTAGTAAACAAACCATTCATTCATTCACACAGAGACATGCACGCAGAACATGCAGGATGCAGATTTCAATCACCTTTTGCGGCTTAACATTTACAGATACTGGTCAGTGATACTGAGTTGATTTGATTAATTTATGCTAACTTTGACAAATTTCATGACTGTCCATATTAAAATGTAAGTTTCATTTTCATGAATGGATTTTGAGATTCCGTCCACGTTTTCTGGAAATCATTACATTTACATTTAGCTGACGCTTTTATCCAAAGTGACTTACAATTGCTATATATGTCAGAGGTCGCGCGCCTCTGGAGCAACTAGGGGTTAAGTGTCTTGCTCAGGGACACACTGGCGGTTCACAGTGGATTCGAACCCGGGTCTCCCACACCACAGGCATGCGTCTTATCCACTGCGCTAACACCACTGCGCTACTGTGCTATGTGGGCCAGTGGATGGCCAATGTGGGCCATCCACTGCGCTAACACCAAATCATAGCGCTGTATGCATCCAGAACCGGGTTTGAACGGGTCCTCGGTACTACCGGTACTTACAGAAACCTGGTACCTTGACATTTTCATTTTTTTAGTACCGACTTGGTACCGAAGTACCGGGTCTTTTGACAACACTAACCAACATGTTGACTTTGTGTGGCTTAAAATGTATTCGTTTTGTATGTTATATTATGTTTATATGCCAGTTAGGGATGCTCATATTGACCGTTTAACCATTAACCAAAAGTAAACATTTTGAGCGATGAAGGGGCCGTTCACACATCACGTCTTTTTTTGTGCTCAAGTTTGTTATTTCAAAGGCGGTATGCGCGCTCATAATGGAAGACATGCGGTGTGACGCGCTCGTTTTTTCCACGTGTGTGTGAGTGTGTGAACTCACTGGGCGTATTGACACACGCAACCACACGCCTACAGACATATTTAGCTGAGCAAGCCAAATGAAGCGAGCGAAAAGTTGGCCCATTTCGAGAGAAAGGGCAACGAAGTTACTTGCAAAACATGCTACGCGGTATTAAAATAAAGCAGTATTGCAAGTACAATGCTGTATCACTTGAGACGCAAACATCCACAAGCAAATGAAAGGCGCTTCCCAAAGCTGGTCACTCTAGCGAGACATTATCTCTTTATTCCCGGGACATCTGTGCCCGGTGTTTTCTACTGCGGGCTGTCCACAGGCTTCACTCCAGACTAACCCCACATCATGACGTTAAATTTTGTAAATAAAAATTGAAAAAAAAAAAATATCGCGGCCGAAAAAATTATCGAGCTCATTTTTTTTTATCGTGCGATTAATTGATTTATCGACTATCGCGACAGGCCTAAATGAACCATTCTAAACCAGTGACACACACAATCTGAATATCAAAATCTCTGCCTGTGTTTGAAAACAAAATGCCTGCTTACTGCTTACTTAACAGACTACAGTACAGTCTAAACTGTAAAAATAGCTAGAATCATGTCTTTCTTTCTGTCTTTTTTTAAAAGTAAAACATTATTATTAAAATACTATACTAAAATACTAATAGTAACATGAATTATAGTCATTTAAGAAAATATAGAGAGGCAGAATGCAAAATGGTCTTATATTTAAATTTAAATATAATCTTTAAATTATAAAATTCAGTTTGTACAAAGATTAAATCAAGCATCAGCTGATTGCATCAAAATGGCTGAATGTTGTTACGTAAACCTTGAAGGTGGAAAAATTATACAGATTCTTCCATAAGCGAGACCTGAGATGAAAAATGTCATCATTTGAGATGCTCTTGTGTGTTTTGAAACATATATGTCATAGACTAGAGTCAAAAGTTCAAACTTTTGGCAATCTGATGACATCAAGAGTCAAGAAAGAGATGTTGAAAGTCACGGTTGATATTGTGGTCTGGTTGATTCGTCATGCTGGAAATGGAAGGTCATATTGAGGGCGTTGCACATTTTAGCAAATGTGTATGTCATCTGGGTATTCTGTGTGTGAAAAAAACTGCAAACTGTGCACAGTATAAATACTTTAAAGCTGAAATAGTAAAATTAGTACGGTAGTATGCAGTTCCAAAACATGCCTTCTCTCTCTCGTTTTATGCGCCTTCAGCGGTTTGTTTGTAGCTTTGTGTAGATGTTGTGTTGGTGTTCATGTGTGTGTTGTTCAGAAGTTAAAAGCTGATTCTCTCTCTCCTATAATTGCTTGTTCATCTATATGGCTGCTTTTGCTGATGTAGTCGAGTGTAGGCAGAGAAAAGAGGCTGTGATTCTGAATGAATATACTGTATGTTCATGTATAATGGCTTTAAGCCCACACACACTCAAAGTAATTCTCATAACCACTGTCACTACCACACATACAGAATGTCCCTAGTGCATATATATATATATATATATATATATATATATATATATATATATATATATATAATCACTTTATTTATTGCACATATTTAGCTTATGTCTTTCGCTATACAAAGACGTGTATTTATGTTGATATTCGGGACGTTAGCGTTAGTTCATCCAAATATTTTGTTATTTTTATGTTATTTTTGGACTAAAATTTATTTTCGATGCTTCAACAAATTCTAACTGACCCTCTGATGTCACATGGATTACTTTGAAGATGTTTTTCTTACCTTTCTGGACATGGACAGTATACCGTACACACAGTTTCAATGGAGGGACTGAGAGCTCTCGGACTAAATCTAAAATATCTTAAACTGTGTTCCGAAGATAAACGAAGGTCTTACGGGTTTGGAACGACATGAGGGTGAGTCATTAATTACATAATTTTGATTTTTGGATGAACTAACCCTTTAACTGTGACCTACTACCCACAGTCTGCTTTATTAGATTTAAGAAACTTTATTTAAAAAACATTAATTTAATTTAATTTAATTTAATTTAATTTAATTTAATTTAATTTAATTTAATTTAATTTAATTTAATTTAATTTAATTTAATTTAATTTAATTTCTTTTCACACTTTTGTAAAACTTGTTCATAACAGTTCATAAAATTGTTTCCCAGGTTATAGGAGACAGCTTTGTTTGAGACTCTTTTTTGGCAAGTAAATGTTATCCAGTAAGTAAATGTTATAGATGTGAGTAACACAAGAGAAATGACTCTTTTTAAACATTGTGAAATATTCATGGCCCTCAAAGCATAATGAAAAATAAACACTGTTTCATTTTTCAATGCTCTTATTTTTTTCGGCCCCATTAATTTTAAGTACTTTGAAGGGCAATTTCATAGAGGTTTAGTGGCATATTGAACAAGAAAAACTACATGTGAGAGTTAGAGAGAAAGAAACTTCCCACAAACCTCAATGTGTGCCTTATTCTGCGCAACCTGTCTTCATCTCACAAACATCACCACTGAGAGAATGAGAGAGGAAAGAGGGAGGAGCAGTAGAAGTAAAGAAACTCCATCTCACTCTGTCTCTGTCTGTCTAGCTAAGTGGATATCAGATGTTTTGCTTTTAAGACTCAGAATTAACATTGAACATCAAGTGGAGACTGAAAACAGCACCACATTTTTTTAACATACAAAAATATCCTTTAAAAGGGAAATTGTTTTCCCCTTTTTCCACAAGTTTGATTCTTTAGTGTCTTCATGAAATGTCTGCAACATAGCCCTGCTTTGATTAAAATTCTTCAATGGTCATGTAAACAACACCCTTTTTCCCTGGACAAATATAGCTCTGCTCACAGCAACCCATTTCGGTGCATGTCTCTTTAAATGCTAATTAGTATTTTGTGTGTGTGTGTGTGTGTGTGTGTGTGTGTGTATTTGGTGGTGTGTTACCATCAAAAACAAAACTAATCTACTGCATCCTCAGTGCCCCTCATGTCGGGAGAAAATGAAGACAGGTTCACTTTTAAAACCAACTCAATGACATCATACTGCTCATAAAATCAAAACGGCATTATAATTGTGACTTTTTCAGTTTTCTGGGTATTAAAAAAAGAGTGAATGTATTTGGGATGTATTATATAAAACCTGTGCTGCAAAGATGAGTCGAAATGCGTACAGGCTCATTTTGAGCTACAGGCAAAAAAGTGAAAAATGTCAAATTTGAGGTTTTCACTAAAATTGGTTAATTAAAGGGTTAGTTCACCCAAAAAATTTAAATTGTCATTAATTACTCACCCTCATGTTGTTTCCAAACCCATAAGGCCTTAGTTTATCTTCAGAACACAAATTAAGATATTTTTGATGAAATCTGAGAGCTCTCTGACCCTCTGTAGACAACAATGCAACTGCGATGCTCCCAGGTCCAGAAACATATTAAGGACAGCGGTAAAATAGTCTATGTGATAGTCCAGCTATAATTTTACGAAGCTACGAGAATACTTTTTGTGCGCAAAGAAAACAATAACATAATATATTCAATGATTCTTCTCCCCGAGTTATGTCTTCTGCCATTTTGGAGAGTACCCCAAAACATAATCAACGTAAACAGCGTTGTTTACGTTTAGTAGACAGCGCGCGCATGCTCCCAGTGCTCCAAAGAGGCAATTAAACATCTAAAAGTATCTTTATTTGTAAATTTTCTGAGAAGAGTACCTTTGCTTGCTTTTCGCGCTGAGTGTCATCTGAAGCGCCTGTATAAAGGTGCTTCCAACTGCATGCAATCAAAAGTTTAGGTACACTGTGGAATGGATCAGGATATGCTACTAACCTAAACAATCAGGTCGAATTCATGATTAAGTTGTGGAATTAATGATAGCAGAATGTCAGAAGGCCAGTTTAATGCCTCATCTGAACAACGATCCACTTTACAGATCGCTGGTCTAACACTTTATCAAAAGGTTGGTTCTTTTTACATTCTGAAGTTCGATTCATTATACTAAGGATTTTGCAACCATACGAGTCAGGGAATGAGCACCCCCTGCTGGCCAGACTAAAACTAGCCCCATCAGCGAGCTAGTTGTTCACAACAGCCTACCAGCCATCAGAATGTGCTACCAGCTTAAAAAAAAAAACCAAGTCAAATTCGTAATTGAGTTAGGCAATTCATGACAACAGCATTTCAGGAGGCCAGTTTAATGCCTTTTCTGAAGGATGCTCCTTTTCACAGTCTAAAGTCCGCAATCATTACAGTAGGACTTTTGCACCCATTCTAGCCAAGGAATGATCCCCCCCTGCTGGCTGGACTAAAACTAGCTGCTGCAGCAAACTACATTATAAAAAATGGTCTCCCACAAGTGTACTGACCAGGCTCTGGCCTGCTTAGCTTTAGTGAGGAACCAAACTCTGTGTATTGCATGAAACAGCTGCATTCGTAGTCTACAGGTCTTTTGGTTTGATATGCATATGTACCAAACAAATGCTGAAATTTTAACCCAAGGATATACAAACAATAAATGGCGTTTTGACAGTCTTTGATGTAGCTTGACAGATCACTGTATAAATGCCTCAGAGAGCCGCTTCTGGGTTGCTTCAGAAACAAGCTGGTATAAACAGAAGCATTGACTAGAGTGACTGAGATCAGCTCCAGTTCCCGTGTTTGAGCCATAATATGCCACAGACTTGTGCAGTGTAGTAAATGGTGTCCTTTCAAATGGTAGAGCGGAGCACGAGTTAACGCGATCATTCATTTCTCTTTACTAGTAGTTTTAACGCAAATAAACATGAATGAACATCCCATTCCTTGTGTAATTGCTCTAATGAAGAGCATTAAGCGAAATATTACACTATATACTTGTTTTAATTAATCTGTTATGAAACATTTTATGACACTGTCTAATTTAATATATTTTATTAAATATAAAAAAGTAAACTTAAAAACTGCATTTTATGCAGTTTACATTTTTGCGTACAATTAAGTTGAGTGTTGATTGTTATATTTAAAAATAAATAGTAATTCAATTTAAGTTTGGGCTAAGTTGTTAGGCTAATTGTACAAACTGTTACACTCCTAGCACATCTGTGCATTACAGTTGGCTGTGTCTTAACAGTCCGTCACTCAAACAGGTGTAGATCAGTCACTTTTCGTCCGATTCCAACAAATCATTTTCAAGGTCTTTTAATGGAGAGTGTAAAAATAAAAATAACTAATTTTTGAAAATATGCTCATTGTGACTCATTTTGCCAGCAGGTCACATATAGCATCTTCTAACTCTCAAATAAAGTTAAAAATGTATCTTTTAAACTAATTTAATAACACTTTTTAATGTAGCGAGTCAATATTGTAGCGAATAATGTTGTAAATACATACGGTATTTCACATTACAGTGATGTGTAAATCTAATTATAAAATTTAAAATTTAATAAGATTTAAGATTTAATATGACATATTTAATTAAAAATATTATATAATATACATTTATTTATATTATATTTAATATGAAATGTAAACATTTATATTATAACATTTTAATTTGTCCATTTATTGGTTATTAGAATTAACATGAAAATAATTGTCTTCTTGTCAGAATTATAATATTGGCACATCCATCTCTAATCTGAAATAGGTCCAGTAATATTCTCCATATATACACAATTATGTGGTCAGTTGCATTGTATTATGTGCATTTAGCTTTGTTATTTTTCCCTGAGGGCCGTACAGGCATCCAGTCCATTTCTGGGTTGTGACCCACCAATAGAGAGGACTAGCTGTGTTTTTCTCTTTGTGTGTGGTTGAGAGGAAGGCAACCTTTGCTGACTCAGTTTCGGCAGAGCTGTGATCCCTGAAATAGGGCACAGCTGGAAGTGTAGGGCGTGAGTGTCTTTGTAAAAGAGAGGCGGATGCTCTGAAAGAGTATTCCCAGACAGGATTCTGGATGATATAGCTGGAAGCTCCTCTGTCAGACTAAAGCTCAGACACACACATGCTTCGCTAAGAGAGCCCCCTTTGGGCAAAACCCACTCCTGTCTGAGAGGAATCACTGCTGATGAAATTATGTTTTGACGTGGAATAAACAATAAAAAATGTGATATTCTTTTCATGTTTTAAATGATGTATTTCTGAATGTATGATTGAACAAGATGGGTTGTTTATTATGGGTTGTTAATGCAGTATTAACATCTAAAGCCACTTTCTGTAATGTTTATTAATTCATTTATTTATTTATCCACCATAATGTTTTATTTGTGGACTTTTATCAGCAATCATTGATGCAATTGATTAGTTTGATCAATTCATTGACATATCATGTAGTTTATGTGATGAATTTTATTTCACTTGATTGACAGTCCTTGAAGAAATTGGTTTGTTAACATCTTTGAACTCACCCAGAGGTCAATCGCCAAAAGAAAAGGATGTGAATGCGTGATGGGAACATGCTGTTGCCGTCTCTCTGTTAGTATAGCCGTGTTTGCCATCCGTTTTTTTACACAGTCCTGAACCCACACGCATTCATTCACAGTGTGTGTGTATTAATTTCTTTAATGTTTCATGTACAGACATGTTCTGCACTGTCGAACTGAACTATTGAACTGTATTGAACTCTTGTGGTACATGCTGTTAACAACCTATAGAGCCTGTCTTTGTTGCCATAAGCAGCACAGCTTAAAAAAAAAAGATGGAAATGATTGATCTTGGTTTTGAAGTGGTAGGCCAGCATTTTCAGATGTTCTCCATGTTGTGAAAGGGGACATATTATACACTTGAAATGAATTGTAAAGTGTTGACAAACACTCCAGCACATCTTCGCACAAGTACATGGATTCACAAATTCACTTACTGTTGTGATATGAAAGCCTAGAGGTTTACACTCTGCCTAGATTGGGGGATGGGTTGAGAGAGAGAGTGAGAGAGGAAACCAATTATATGCCCAATAACAGAGTGGTATGGATTTTCCTCTGGGCTTGTAGCCAATCCCTCTATCTTCCTTTCTTTCTTTCCATTTCTCTCCTTACTCTCTTTGTCTACTCTTCCATCTCTCTCTCTCTCTCTCTCTCTCTCTCTCTGCCTGATCTATATATCTATCTCAATCTGTCTGATGTATGTTTGATTAAGGGAGGTGAATGAGCTATTGAAATATGCGGTTGTTAGTATTTGTGATGGGAGCGATCGGGGACGTTTCATCAATACTTCTTACACTCCTCAAAAACTCATTCATAGATGTCTCCACAAGTATAAAGAGAACGCTATGAGTGAAGAAACAAGCTGGAATACATTTGATAAATCAATTGAGCCATTGTTCCTCTGGAAAGCTAGAAAGCTTTTGTCATCATCTTCACTCTTATTCTTAAAAAAGAAAGATTACGCAAGCCTGCAACAACCTTATATTGTACTTTCATTCTTGCATTGACACTAACAAACATCTAAACTCAGAGGGGTGATATAGTCACCCTCAAAGTTGGACAAGTGCTACTCTATGACTGAAAGCTGTATGCAAAGTAAAAAAAAGTTGTGAAATCATGACTAGCACCCCTTGTGGCAAAGCTGAGAATGGGATTTTATGTGCACTGCATTATGAACTTTGAAGTCATTCTTGTGTAGGTTGTATACTGACACATACCTGGATTTCTGACTCCCTAAGGTCCCAAACAATGAGAGCCAGCCCCTACCACTTGAATAAAGGCCCCTTCCGTTAATGTCAGTAAAACCATTTAGAGTCATACAGTGGCCCATGTTTGTATTGAAAGCCAATATGTAACAGAGGGTCCCAACAATGCTCACGGGCCCCTACATTTTACGTGTTGTTTTATGATTACTAATGAATCAAATGACCACTCCTGAAATCAAAACACTTCAAGTGAGCCTATCTTTTTGTCAGAGTATGCCAAGGGTCCCATTCTCTAGCAGAGGGGCCCACAATCACCAATTGTTATTAACATCTTCCTTAATCTACTCAGTATTTGTTTTATTGTTATGCTAAATATGTTTGTTTTTCAAACAGTTTTTGCATTATTTTTGTCTTGGTTGTTTGTTTTGTTCTGTGGTACTTTATTTACTAAAATGATTTAAATAAACAGTTTTCATCTTCTTTCAACAGAAACCCTAACATGCTGTTTACAAAAGCAGCTGTGTGTTTACATGCTGCATTGCTGGGTAGATTGGGTTATCCTTGTCAGAAGTCCTTTGATCTTTATGTTTTAAAACATAATTTACTCCCGTGATGGAAAAGCAGAATTTTGTTAATTTCACTTTCTAATTTCCATTTCATTTTTTGTAAACCTAATATTTATATTTGATTTAATTTCAGCTTAAAATCAATAACTGAAAACAATTTGAATAGTTTTATAGTTAACAGCACAACCCTGCTTTTTAACACATGTAACAGAAACATGCCAGGTAATTTTCTGTTGGTAAAATCTCCACCTTTCATTGAAAAAACTAATCTGCTTTGAAGGAACAAACTCACTCATTCTTTTGTTTTTCTCACACACCCTCAAATATGTTTTAGACCAGCTGAGGAGGAGAATAATTAGGATATTAGAGCAATGTTTGGCTTTTCATAAGTTTCAAAATAACCTTACACAAGGCCCAAATGACAGGAAACAACAAGAATAAACAAACAAAAGAAGGCAGACTACACCTTGCAGTCAAATCTTTGTTTGAGTGACCCAACATGGGTCCAACTTGTGCTTCAACCAATGTTCAAAAAATAAATAGAGTGTGTATTTATGCTGAACAGGTCACAACCAGTCCTCTGTTGTTTGCGTGTTTAACCAGTAAGAACTAACTAAACTGGGGAACAGCATCTAGGAAGGCCAACCAGCAATACACACATAAATTAACTGCTGCTATTAGCACACACCCACATGAACACACCCAGACAGTCTGAGGCTGGTGTACTGTAGTTTTAGTACCGATGCAATATGATGGTATCATGAGGTTAAGTGAGTGTTTCACAGAGCCATTTGCTGCTCTGCTTTACGGGGCCTTTTACTGCTTCAGCCCTGCGTGAAAACAGGCACTCAAACGCTGCAACAGAAATGACCTCTTATAGTCACACACACTAAAGCAAATGAAACTCTCAAAGCAAATGTTTGTATTGTTTGTACACTAAGTTTGGGGTCAATGAATTTGTTTTGTTTGTTTGTTCTTTGAATGTTTATTGAGCAAGAACACATTAATTGATCAAAAATGACATTTATAAATAGATGATATTTATAAATAAATAAAAAAAATTCAAATAAATGCTGATCACTTCAACTTTATATTTTTCACAAATTCCTGTAAAAAGAATTGTATCAGTTTCCCCTAAAATGATATGAAGCAGCAAAACTGTTGGTACATTGGTAAATTAAGAAATAATAATAAAAAAAGTGTCATGTCACACTAAAGACTGTGGCTGTTGAAAATTCAGCTTTTCCATCATGGGAGTAAATTATGTTTTAAAGTATTTTCAAATAGAAATCAGTTATTTCCAATATTCCACAATAACAGTTTTAACTGTATTTTTGCTCACATAAATGCAGCCATTGGTGAGCATAAAAAAAAATCATTATAAAACATAAGGATCAAAGGACTTCTAAAAAGGATAGAATGCATTTAAAACATTTTTGTAAATAAAGTATCACAGAACAAAACAAACAACCAATATAAAAAATAATGCAAAAACTGTTTGAAAAATGTCTAAATATTTCTATTTAACATTTATTTTCTATTTTTACATTTTTATTTTTACATTTTAAAATTGTTGTAATTTTGTCATGGGCTTTTGTCATTTGTATTATTTTTTATATTTGTATAAAAAAATATAAATTTCTAGTTTTAGTCATTTTACTACATTATCCGAAACTTGTTAATTTCACTTTCTAATTTTCATTTCACTTTTTGTTCCCCTTATATCATTAAAGCAAAAATCAAAGCAATTTCATAAATCAAATAAATATGACAATAGTATAGGAATAATAGTACAGTATATAACACTGGTTAATAATCTCTTGCAGTGGAAAAATCGTTTTTCCTGTTCTTTGTGTGTGTGTGTGTGTGTGTGTGTGTGTTTTGGGAGCATTCCTTCTGGACTGCCTGGAAAGTCTGTAAATAGCATGGGAAACGTTTTATTAAGAGACCCTGCAATGCCACTCGACTAAATGACCAACCCCCACCATTCAACACATTCACAATAATCTGTGAGTTTATGCAGCTGAGATTTGAGTTCACATAAGTTCTGTACATTTGAATTTTGTGACTATGTGAGTGAAGCGTCCTTCACCCTGCTCCTTAGCACTTATTCACAGTGATATAATGCTGTTTTTTCACAGCATGCACAATCGATCATGTTCTGGGTATTTTCTGTGTCTGGACACATTTTTGTTCTGTGTATCCAAGAATTTGGACACTTGAACCATACCTGCTTGAATGTTTGAATGCCATTGCATTGCATAATCAATTTTTTTCAGCAAAGTGGGATCTATGAACAAATGATGCTAGAGCTTTTCTCTTCACTTTTCTAAGTCATTATTTTGTAATTACTTTAATCTGTTTTCAAGGTTATTTTAAGTGAATGAATGTAGTTGTCCTCAACTTCATACAGTCCCTGCAGAGTAAACACAGTATCATGTCCCTGTAATGTTTTTTGGGGGGAGCTGGGGGTGGATAAATAAATAAACCTTGTGTCTTGTTTTGGATAATATTTCTATTGTTTATAATAATATTTTTTATTGTTTATACACATTTTATTTTATTTTATTTTATTTTATACATCTGTTTTAGCATTAATTATGTGTCTGTGCTTAATATTTTTGAGGCCACAGTATAATTCTCAGTCCCATCATATTTATTCTGTGTGAAACTCGATAACTAATCATGGGAAAACAACTGGCTAAATTAGCAACTAATCCTTTTTTGGCCTTCCTACCATTTATTTATAGGCAAACAGTTAAAGATAGCAAAGGAAATGATGGGGGAATAGAACGGCTGAATTATTATCCAAATTCAATCTTATATCAACCCTGTAAGCACCACGTATCATTGTGTCAAAGCATATGCACTAACTGCTAGGCCACGGCTACAACGTAAGCAAGTAGTCTTAAGCCATTTTTAATGGCAACAAATAGTTCTCCGAAGCAAATAATAAATCATTGATTGGCTGTGGAAAGAATGACGTTAGCATGAATGCTGCTTGTATTCTTATAAAAGAGGACCAAGAAATTACAGTGAGAGCAACTGATTCATGAGAGTAGCCTCAGAAATACACACAAGGTGTGTCTGTCTAATATATTAAAATCTTATTGTAAAACAAATCTCCACTGCCAAAAATAATAGGCAATTTAAATCATAGGCAAATTAAAGTGACAGTAGACATTCTCATTCTAGAGAGCATGACTGGACAAAATTTGTAGTTTTGAATGAGTAATCAGTATTAAATATAAAAAAGTAATCATATAACAAAAACAATATGAAATATGAAAAACGAATAAAAACTTAGTCTAATAACATAATAACAAAAACGAATAAAAATGTCAGAAGAAAATAAAATTAATAAGACAAACTAAAATTAAAATTAAATTAAAAATATAAAAAATAGTATATAAATATTATCAAAATAACACTGTTTTCCTAGAAGAGAAGGACTGCATTTTGAAGGGATAGTTCAACCATAAGACCTTCATTCGATCATCTAGGAGTCAAACTCTCTAACCACTAGGCCACAACTTCCCTTAAAACGCATGCATTGTGATACTTTTGTGATAATGCGGCAAAGACTGACACAGAAAAGAAGTTGTTGAATAAATTTGTTATTTTTGTTTTCTTTAAGCACAAAATGTATCCCTGTAGCTTCCTAACATCTAGTCTTGAGCAGCAGATGAAAGGAAAAATGGGATTTTGGCGTGTGTTCTTTTTCCGTCATGATTGAAAGGAGCTGTGGAAAATCTATCAAAGCGCTGTTAGTGACGAGGAAAGAGCGATTACACGGGTAGCTGCATGTGTTTGTGATTCTAATATAACAGTGCACTAGTACAGGTGTGACAGCCCATTCCTCACCACTACAGATTCATTTCCAAGCAGCCAGCAGTTTTATCACTCGCCAGGCAGGAGTCACTTGATTCAAGGTGTCGTTCACATCCGAGAGTGTTTTGGTTGATCTGTTTAGTCTGTATTAGTGTGCTCTGTAAGTGGTCTTTCTTTGCATCTCAGCAGGGTTTTCTTTCATGAATCCCTCGCCACAAATTGACTCATCACATGGCATTTCTGTGCTTGTTTGTGTGTGGGCAAAGAGTTCATTAGGGCAGCTTTACTGTCCAGGCTAATGGCTCGCTAATATAGATGTAATTAGAGTGTGTGCATGTTTGTTTGCTCTGTGTATGTGTGTATTTTGTACGTTTTAAACCACTCGGAAATTCACACTCGGAAAGGAAACTGCAGCATACAGTAATTACTCGTAATGCCACAAGGGCCTTGACTCAATGTGTAGAGGAAGTGTTTATTTTGAGGTGTATCTCCAGCGCTAGTATGCTAATATTTCTTGCAGTCCCTAAGGAACAAGCAAATTATACTATTGGTTTGGCAGTGGTGTGTTTAAAGATGTAATTTAGTTGTAGTGTGTTAGTAGGAGAGATAAATGAAGAGCGAGAGATTTTCACACTCAGTGAATCCACTAATGCAAATGGGCAATTACTTTACATGTAATTGCTTTAAATGTGGCTAAATGCAAATGGACACATATGTTTTGCATGCTGGGGCCAGCATGGGATGCTCATTCCTGGTTTGCTGGATCCATTACATTAACATAAACTCAGAATTGCAATTACACTTACTATAAATCCTTGACATATTTCCAAGCATCTCACAATAATATTAAACAAAAGATTATTCGTACTGTGTGTCATACCATTTAGCTTTTATTATATCCACAATCTAGAATGGTCTTGTGAATATCATGTAAAAAAAATAAAATACAAGCCAAAAAAGCCCCTCTCAAGCAATAATTGAGTTACTAAACACAAATCTTCATAATATCCATTGATTCTGGAGCTCTGGACATAATTTCTTTCAATCCTGAAAGTCTTTGGACATGTAATGTTGTTTACTTGTTTTCTAATGTTTGCTTATGTAATGCAGGGATTCCCCAACGTTTTTGTCAGCCAAACCCCTTTGACATGTAATATTTACTTGAATTATCTCGGAGGAAGTTAATATTTTCAATAATTTAACAACACACTTGCATGTTTACAGTTCGGTGTTGCTCAGTGGTCACATTAACATGCAGATAAATAAATAAAAAAAATTATTAATTAGTGAAGACATTTAAAAACAACTTAGATAGAAAGTAATCTAAAAGTAATTTAAAAAGTAGTCAGAATACATTACCTAAAATGAGCAACCTAGATTACTTTATCAACTACAGATTTCATCATGTAATGGACTACAATTTGTAAGTAATCTGCAGCTCTCTCTCTCTCTCTGTATATGTGTGTGTATACAGTATGTACAGACAAAACATACTGTATATATATATATACACAGACAAAATAGAATAAAAATAAAATAACAATTAAGACATCAAATAACAAAATAATGAGTGTTTACTATTGTCCTTTTGCATTGACAGACTATTTTCTTATTTCATACTGTATAGATGCTTTGACACAATCTGTTTTGTTAAAAGTGCTAAATAAATAGAGGTGACTTGACTTTTACATTTTTTATTACAATTACATTTTTATTTAAAAACAATTGGTACCACCACAGTACCTATTTTTAAGTCTAATGATTGAAACAAGACAATTGTTTAAAAGCTGTTCAATTGAGACTGTTCTCATTCACCTGATTATATAGGCCACTTTACCGTCATATTATTTTTGAATAGTTAATGCTTTTTCCACTCTTAACTTATTTATTTTTTTATGACAAAACAAATGTTTGGTAGACTCCTGTCATATTTCCGTTTTAAAGCTAGATGACATGTTTCTCTCATTCCCTCTCTATCGCTCTCTTTCTCTCAGTATGTCTGCTGTGTTGCGATAACATGCTCTTCGGTCATTGCAGCAAGCGTAGAAGATGCCCATGTGATGTCTGTCACTGCAGAGAAAGCATCTGTCTGTCACTGAAGTGTCTATCTGTCACGAAAGTGTCTTTCTGTCTGAGATTTCCCATTATAAAAGTGCCTTGTCTGTCATTACCGTATCTATTGTTTAAGCCTGGGCCTGTCCGTCATCTGTTTTTACACTGGAAAACAACATTGCAATGGGCTGACAGTGGAGATGTATGGTTGTGGGAGGGCATTGAGAAATATTTGAGGAATTAATTCTCTCTAACCCTCTCTTCTTCAATTTTTTGAGTGACTAACTCTTCTGTAGATAAATTAGGGTTGTTATTGGGCTTAATATGAAGATAATTTAGTGATAACAGAGAATAAGGGAGAGAATGAGAGTGTGTGAAAGAGCGAGACCAGTGTCTGCATACATCAGCGAATTCACCTGGAGAAATGTTCAATTACTCTCTCAGAATTTTCGCTTATACATTTTTCTTATCTTTTGAGTAAAGAGAATTCTGCATTGACTACACTCACTCTCTCTCTCACACACACACACACACACACACACACACACACACACACACACACACACACACACACACACACACACACACACACACACACACACACACACACACACACTAAATGGGAACCCTAGACTTTTATTTTTTTTTTATAGAAAGCTAATTATAATTACTATAGACTAACCCTACTATAAAATGTGCATAATTAGAATAAAAATAATAGATCAATTAAAAATGTTATATTAAATATTGTGACATTGTGCTTTCAAATGTGTTTGTATAATGACCTGAGTTATTTTATTATTTGCAGTTAATCTACTTGTAAACATATTTATTATATAAAATTCATGTGTTTAAATGTAAAATAAACAAAAAAAATATATAATATGTATAACATAATAATCTATTATAAAATTTATATTTAAATATAAGTATAAAACAAATAAATGAAAATGCATAACATAACAAAATATGAAATATATATAATTAATTGAAATGCATATACAATATATATGAAATTATATAATAAACAAATATATATATATATATATATATATATATATATATTATATATAATGTGATATAGTATAATATCATCATTTTTTATAAAAATAGATATAAAAAGCAAATGAAAAATGCATAGTGTTACAAAATCTGAAATATATTTATATAATTACTAATTGAAAAAAAATAATTTAATGTATACAGTAATATATAAATAAATAACAATGGTGTTTTATTTATTTAATTTAAGTTCCAAAATATGGTTATGCATGGGCAGAGTACAGTGTTTTATTTATTTGTTTATTTTTACTTTTCACAGTCTGGTCCTGAAGGACTATGAAACGAGTGTGCGAGTTTGAGGACTGGTGCATTATGGGACTGGAAGTGGCTGGAAGGTTGGTGTGATTTTTTGGGAATGATGTTTCATTGAGGCTTTCCAGTAAAGAGCTGTTCACTGTCAGAGATACAGCTTAGACACAGTGCTTTAGTCCCTTTGTTGTCTGAGTGGGTATAGGTTTGCTTTCACTTGATGAATTAGACTGTCAGGAGTGCAGTTCATGTACGTTCATAATGTAGAAAGAAACTCACACAGGTTTAGAATGCCATGAGCTTGATAAATGAATATTCATGAGAACATTCATTTGTGGGTGGACTATCCTTGTAATGGTACTAATCATGTGTGATAAATGAGAGTACAAAAAAGTCTGATACTCTACCGACTGTGCAATTCTGATGCATAATACATTAGGCAGTGCGGACTTTGATATGAGGATAAGGGTTGAATTGTTCTGTTATCACACTTGTCTAACACACACCCAAGATGGACTGTAGTGTTACATCAGCCCAGTGTTTGCGGTGCAGCTGAGCAGAGATCTGTAATTACCATCACAGCACGCTCCCACTGTTTGGAACTCATAATACTACAGAAAACCCAATGGTTTATTCATACAGCCAACTCACCACTCACTATTCAAACCTCTGGCTATTTGTTTATGCATCATATGATGCCCTTACATAAGGGCGCATGCACTGCTGTCCCCTTATACTATTTTTTGTGTTTGTTTGTGGCATAAACATCCCTCTTCACATCAGAGCTCAGCGCTTCTGCTCAGTTTGTGACTGAAAAGCTTTACTCTTTTGTCTGAGGAATTTAGAACGACCACAGGGCGATTATTGTGGTCAGCAACCTCTGACCTTTCTAACACTTTGGTTGGCCTCTCACAGACTCTGGGTGTGAATTACACTCTTAAAAATAAAAGTGCTTAAAAGATTCTTCACACCGATGCCATAGAAGAATCATTTTTGGTTCCACGTAGAACCGTTCAGTCAAAGGTTCTTTAAAGAACCACCTCTTTCTTACTTTTTATAATATGAAGAACTTTCTTCTGCCACAAAGAACGTTTGGTGCAACAGAAAGGTTCTTCAGATGTTAAAAGTTCTTTATGGAACCATTTAGATAAAAAGGTTCGTCTATGGCATCGTGAAGCACCTTTATTTAAGAGTTTATTCCAGTTTACATGTTGTGTATCGGTACATTGTAAACATGAATTTGTGTGCTATTATGACTTTGATGTACTAAACATCGGTGACTTATGTTGATTTATGAAGTCATGCATTAAAATGTAACTGGCATTCATCAAAAACATTGCTGTGTATTAGGTTAACATGCATCTTCATTATAGCTGCTAAAAAAATCATAAGTGCCATTATGAAACATGTAATTTATCCTGTGTTATTTTACAAAACGAAAATGTAAATTATATTAAATTATATTAAAATTTAATTTAATTATATTATATCTTCTTTAAATTATATTAAAAAAGTTAAAATATGAATGATATTATAATGTTTTAATAAAAAAATACAATAGAAAAACCATTAAGATAACGTAGAAAGAAAAAAAAAACATATCTTAAGCATGCAGAATAACATAAGTGCACTTTGAACGATTAATTGCCACTTTGAACAATTACATAATTGTATTCGCGATTAGAAATTTGATCAATTTTGCATCCTTAAAACATATATATATATATATATATACACACACACACACATACATATTTATATCACATAAATGTATTTAAAAAACATATGAATGTATAATATAATATAATATAATATAATATAATATAATATAATATAATATAATATAATATAATATAATATAATATAATATAATTGCATAACATATGACTGTAATTCCTGCGTAATACTTAAACATTTGCAATATTATTTTTTTTGAAGAAAGGGATGCAGTAAATTTTTTATATATAAATAAAATACATAAAAAAATAATATAGGTAATTTTAAATATAAATGAAAAAGTAACTGAAATGTAACAATAATAATACAAATAATAAAAAATAAGGAACAGATTGAGACACACCCTCTTTATACAACCTTTGTATATTATTTTTTCCATATGAAGATGAAATGGTATACAGCATATGTGCATGTGAGTCTGTAACACATACTGCATTTATAAGCGGCTAGATTAAAAGAGCCAGTAAGGGAGAGAAGAATGGGGAACCCTTTTGCTCAAGGCCTCCAATCCTGTTTCGTGATGTTTAACATTAAAGTGGAGCAGCGACAGATATCCGCTTGACGCGCGCACAGCACCTGTCATCACCTGCTTAGTTTTTATCACTGACAGAAAAAGAGAAGCAATGAATTTTAACAAGGTTCATGTACTCATTCAGATTTCCCTTTTAATCATTTTAATCACAATAGGTGGTCTCCTTCTGTCTTCTCTTTGGTGTTTAGTCCCTTTCCTGTTAATTTCTGTTTTTGAGAATGTGAGCTTTAGAAAGGCTGATTCTAGCGGTTCCAGTTTTTATGGGAGAGCTATTTTGATAGAGTTGATAGAGTCACTAGTCTACTAGTGTTTAAAATACTTTCTTGTGGGGAGTTAATTGCACCCAGCTGCGTGTAAACAACTTCACACTCGACCCGTTTGACAGAGCAAGTCACATGATAATCTGTCATCCCAGATGGGCGTCTCTCGCTCTTTTTCTCTCAGTTTGCCATTTTAATGTCAAAACATTTTATTGCTGTAACGATATCAACCTTCATATTCATCCGGAAGAAGGAGGCGGGAACCGGCGGACAATCAAAAACATTTTAATAACAAAATAAACACAAAACAGCGCACCAGCCCCTCACGGACGACTGGTGCGCATAAAATAAAAACCAAAACACAACTAAAAGCCCAGGCCTGGTCCTCTCTCGTCCTTCACTGTCGTCGCTCCAGTTTTATATCCTTCCATCTCCTCCATGGGCCTCGAGACCGGTGGGACGAACAGGTGTAGTTCATCTCCAATCACTCCCCCGGCCTCGCTCCCATGTCCCTCGGCCCCGCCCCACTCGTCACAATTGCCATTATTGTTTTACACAAAATATTATAGATAGATAGATTTTTGCAATTTTGTGCCTATATGGAGCCCCGCACATGACATGCAAGAAAAAATAAATAAATTGTGCACACAATTTACTAATTCATTCCCTCAATTTACTAAAACGATTTAGCAAATCGAGGCAACAAAATAATAAATTGTGCGCACAATTTATAAATCGAGTGCACGAAATAGTAATCGTGTGCACGTTTTAGTACATTGAGGGAATGAATTAGTAAATCGTGCACAAGATTTAGCCTACTATTTTTCTTCTCTTTACGATTTAGCCTACTCTGTTGTTCTTCTTTTCTATGATGTTGGACATGATTTTGAGGACCCCCATGAAAACGAGATGTTTCATCTCATGGGGTTGATCCTCTAATAAATGTTCATAAATAAATACATTTTTTCCTGCATGTCGTGTGCAGGGTTCCGTATGCCTAAAATGTAAGTTTCTCAACAATAACTTCTTATTTATTGCACTGTTGTATAAAAGCAACAATCCACACTCAACCTTGCTTTATTTTCACCAAATATTAGCATGTTGGCCCTTGGCTTCTAATTCATAGCCATGTTGAATCTCAGGAATTAGATAATATCAACACAGAATGAGCTAGATGGCTCATTTTGACACATTTTCCTGTGCGTGGGGTGATGTTTTATGTCTGTGACAGTCTCCAGTCATAGATGGTGTAACATCATCTATTCATATCGGCTGTTTGTTATATTGGTAAGACACTATTTCTGCTGTCAGCTGGTTACCATAGTGAATGACACAGCTGTAAGATACCTCAAAGTTGTATTCGATATTTGTGCATAGACAAAAACACGATCCCATGCATGTTTGCAGGTGTTTAGAGAAGTAAAGCTTGTTTTAGAAATAGCGTAACAGATTCCATATATAACAACAGCATATAACAATTCCATATATAGGCATGTTTGTGTGCGCCTGTTTAATGTTTATGCATCATCTTGTGGCCTGTAATTGCTCAGATAAGCTCTTTGTTAAGTAGACAGGATGTCAGCACATCTAACTGGCCATCTGTGACTGAATGATGAGCTGGATCACTCTCAGTAATCAGTCTCCAGGTCACTGTACGTAACTATAGTGAGGTGATGGATGTCTGACAACTGATGCCCTGGAGGAGAGCCATCTGTTTGATCCTCGGCAGGGTGGACACTAAGACCAAAGGAAGAGGAGAGCATATTCTCTTCATCTCTCAGATCAGTAATCAATAGATAAGGTCAGGTCAGGCTCACAAGTGCCTGCAGTGGTCAGACCAGGTTCTTCTCCCCACACTTTCTTCTCCAGTAGATCAAAGCTAAATCCAGAGTATAATCATCTTGCAAGCACTTATTTTTATCCACTACAGTTCAGTGCATCAGCAAATTGTGTTTCTAAATGTTTATGCTTGTGTTTTTAAATTAGGCTGTAAATGTATGCTTGCTTATCACTTTATATAGAGAACCCACAGTGTGAATTTTTTTTTAGTGAGTTGCCTATCTAGGCTGCTTTTTAAGGCATTACTGGAATACTTCCAATGACAAAAGCCATTCCAAAAGATGGACAACATAATTATCCTGCCAAAATCCAGTGTCTTATCCATCCTTTGTGTAGAAGGCAATCCGAGAATGCATTAGAACCAGTGAAAAATTAAATTTTATTTGAAAAAATGTACACTACTTCTCAAAGGCTGAGTTTTTTTGTTAGTTTTTTTTAAAGCCTCTTTAGGCTCTATATAGTTGAACAAAAGTATAGTGATAATGCGTTTTATTTAAATACATTTTAAAACGTAATTTATTCCTGTGTTAATATTAATTTTCATTACTTGTTACCCCAGTCTTCAGTGTCACTTGATTTTATTCTAATATCCTGATTTGGTGCTGAAGAAACATTTCTTATTATCAATGTTAAAAACAGTTGCTTATAATTTTTGTAGAAATCATGATAATGTCCCCTTCTGAAATATTTTAATCTAATGACAAATAATCCGTTTAAACAAATACATATGGGTTTATGTATTTTTTTAATTATTAAGAGTAAAACAATGTTAGCTTAGCAACTAGGGCTGGGATAAACTAATATTTTTTAAACGATTAATCTAGCGATTATTTTTTCGATGCATCGATTAATCTAACGATTAATTTTTCTGGCCGATTTGATTTCGATTATCTCCCCATTAATTGACTACTAACAATTTATACATGTTGATTTACATATCTGAATGAAAAAAACATCAATTCCTTAACATTGCAATATATGTTTATTGCTCTTAAAATTACAAAATAAAAGACTGACTAAGAATGCATTACTTTGCACTTGTATAGAGATAGCATTCAATAAAACCTTGAAAACACATAGCTTACTGAAACAAGCTTACTGAACACATAGGGCCTAGCTTACTGAAAAAAGAAGTTCTTTCAGATGTAGTTGTTATTCTTTCAAATAACAACAACTTGATGTCTAGTATTCAATAAAAAAGGTCACCCAAAATACTTGTTTAGAGCAATTGAAAGAATACAGTATGTAAATGTAAACTTGAGGGCTTTAGGCTAATACAGAGAGTGCTTTTACAAAAAAAAATAATAATAATTAACAGTGGGAGCCAGCAGCCTGTCATGGAGAAAAAAAATCTCCGAATGCTCCACGTGAAACTTTGGCGTTCCGCCCTTTTTCTATCGTGTCTAATGATTTTGGTTAATATGCACAAGGGAGGGAGAGAGCAAGAAGCGCTCGTGTTGTTTGACGACTGTGAGTGCGCGCGCAGCCGGGGCTCTCTCTCGTACGCGCCCTGTCACTGTCACTCACCGATCAAATAAGGCTTTGACAGAAATAAAAACAGGTCGACGAATCGATGCGCATATTTTGCGTCGACGTATTTTTTGCATCGACGTCATCGATGACCTCGACGCGTTGTCCCAGCCCTATTAGCAACTAATACAAATAAATATTGATTTAAATATTTCAGTCTAATGAAAATTGGCTATTTATACCCCATATAGTGAATATGAAGCTACATCTGTTACAAATAAGGGTGTGTGCTAACGTAAGGAAAAAGTGCTAGAGGAGGACCTGGAACAAATGAGTTTACTGGATGACGAAGGAGATTACAGACAATATACTACATTTACAATATAATCTTAGGTTAACACTCACAAATATACATAAACCAATATTGCATTAACATAGACAATAGGTAAAGTTACAGATACAGCAGTATACATTCACAGACGACGAACTGAACAGACCGGGTATTTAAACACACAGGAGGTAATGCGGGAACTGGAGACAAGTGGGGAATAATCAATTAACCAAAACAAGAAAGGTGACCAAATAAGGGAACAGAAATCCATGAACGTAACAGTTCGCCCCCTCCCGGAAAGGTGCGTCCTCGCACCGCAAGAGGAATACCAGTGGAGGGAGGGTGGGGCTTCTGAAGGGGGGCGAGGAGCAGGCAAGTAGCAGGCGAAGAGGGAGCAAGGAGGATTGAACCAGGGCGGAGTGCATGGAGGGAGGAGCCAGATGGTCCTCCAGAGACCAGCCAGGACGGAGATCCACGGTGGAGTCGACGGCGGGAGGAGCCATGGTGAAGAATGAGCCGACGACACCAGGGGGCCGACAGGCGGAGACTGCACCGGTGGGTGAGGAGCCCAAGATGGAGCAGCGCAGCCGCAGAGCCAGGGTGACGTCGAGGATCCGGAGGGCTTAGGTGGAGCAGAAGGCTCAGGCGACCAAGGCGGAGGCGGGGTCCTGGAAGACCGCTGTGGAGCCGGAGTGACTGAGGATGGAGGTGGAACCAGAGGGAAGGAGGAGCCTGACAGAGCCGGAGGGATGGAGTGACGAGGTGAAGCCAGAGGAATGGAGTCCCGAGGCTGCGGATGGTCGACGACTGACCAAGGTGGAGCCAAGGGAGCGAAGAGCCGCTGGGTCGAAGGACCAAGGAGGAGTCCAGGGCTCGGAGGCTGGAGGCGGAGACAGGGCCTTAACATGCAAAGGCGGAGCTGGAGACTGGCAGTCCAGTGGCGAACCATCGCGCCCAGATAGCACGGACTGAGGGTGAGCTGCGGGACAGACTGGCACCAGCAGAGATGACGTCGAGGAACTGGCTGGTCTAGGAGGAGGAGAGGAAGGATGGGGGGGAAACACAGGAGGATCAGGGCTGGACAGAACCAGCGGAAGTGGACCAGGGAAACTGGCAGGTCTAGGAGGATGTGGGAGAGGGAGGCTGGGAGGTAATACAGGAGACACAGGATATTCAGAGCTGGCCGGAACCAGCGGAGAAGCAGAAAATTTAGGGCTGGGCGGAACCAGCAGAGAAACAGAAAATACAGAGCTGGGTGGAACCAGCGGAGACAAAGAAAATTCAGAGCTGGGCGGAACCAGCGGAGACACAGAAAATTCAGAGCTGGGCGGAACCAGCGGAGAAGCAGGGGATTCAGGAATTACATCCATAGACCAGCCCATTAGATCCAATAGTTGCTCCATATCATTTCCCGAGACCGAATACAGCTCACCCTCAGTCGCGGAAGTGTGGGCAGGGCTTTCCTCCACGCCCTCGATCTCCACTAAGACTCCCACGACGCACGGTGTTGCCGGCTCACACACCTGGTCAGTCACGCTCTCGAGGTCCTGCTTCCTGTCCGTGACTGGCTCAGGCTCTGCGGCTGTGGTGGGCTCTGGCTCCGACGGACTGCTGGAATGGCCATTCCGGGAAAGGGAGGAAAATAAAAAAATCTAAAGAAAGAAAAAACGCCGCTAAATAAACTTTTGTTTTGGGTCTGTGATTCTGTTACAAATAAGGGTGTGTGCTAACGTAAGGAAAAAGTGCTAGAGGAGGATCTGGAACAAATGAGGAGTTTACTGGATGACGAAGGAGATTACAGACAATATACTACATTTACAATACAATCTTAGGTTAACACTCACAAATATACATATACCAATATAGCATTAACATAGACAATAGGTTAAGTTACAGATACAGCAGTATACATTCACGGACGAGGGAGAACTGAACAGACCGGGTATTTAAACACACAGGAGGTAATGAGGGAACTGGAGACAGGTGGGGAATAATCAATTAACCAAAACAAGAAAAGGAAGGTGACCAAATAAGGGAACAGAAATCCATGAACGTAACAACATCAGACTGTTTTGCACTCCATCTTAGGAGGGTTGCCCTCTGCTACTAAGATACTGAAATTAATGATGAATTAGTGATTTCCTTTTGTTTTTGCCTTGAACTTAAATATGCACACTCTTCATGGTATGGGAAGAGAAGCTATTTTATCGCATTGCATATTAATTTATAGTTTTCCATTTACAGGGTATCTGGTTACTGCAAAAATAGTTTCAAATGCTGGGTGCTTACTGCTGCTTCAACGGTCACATGGAAATAAAAATGTGTCAATCCATTTCTCATTTGTAAAAGTTTAAATTTAACTGAAGTTGTTTTGTTGTCAATGTAGATATTCACTTTGCCATTGCCACAGAGGGGAAACAGAGATTGTGGGTTACATGACACAGTTTTTTCTATATTTCAACACAACAACCAAAATCAAATCCCTGGAAGCTTGTAAACAGTTTGCTATTTCACAATCCGACAAACTGTGAAAGTCATATTCGTGAAGGTAATGTTACTTATTAAACTGAACAAAATGTGACATTTTCTGAAACACTCATCATTGTGATTGTTAGTGAGTGATAGGCAAAGGTTCAATTAGCAACATTAATAATAGATTTGCTATCCAGCATCTTTGTCACCTCAGCTTGCTTCCCTTTCTGTTTTTACACATAGAAAAGGTGAAAAAACGTGTAACATTGTCTACTTTTCTCCCTGAACGATGATGCAAGTTCCTAAGGCAATTCTGAATATAGCAGGAATGGCAAAGATTTTCACAATCATGACAAAAAAATCAAAGCACTTCCTTAAACTCACTAACAGAAAGGCAGCCAATCCTCCTAATAAGGCATCTAAACAAAACAGTTACCCAGAATGCAACATGGTTGTTCTGTGCAGTATGTGTTGTGTTTTTCTACTTACACGAGTATCAACTCCTGTACAAACATTTTATGCTTCAATATTAAAAACAATGAAACATTCAAAACTTATATACCTATTTAATCTGATTAAATTAAATATATATATCTATTTATATATATATCAGATTAAATAGGTATATAAGTTTTGAATGTTTCATTGTTTTTAATATTGAAGCATAAAATGTATATTTGTGGTTTTATACTTATTAGAGTATCATATTGTTAGTTTAGGAATATTATCAACTTTGTGTGACTTAAATATATGCATTCAGAAAAAAAGGTATAAAAGCTGTTATTGGTTCGGTACCTTTACAAACACTTAACGTTAGAGTAATAAAATGTTTACTTTAGGTACCATTACATAATTTTAAGGTACTTATACACAGTCTTTAGGGGTAAATAGTGTACAAATGTATACCTTTTGAATGGGTCTCATCTCAGTGATATATTTTGTACCTTTTTTTCTGAGAGTGATGTTAGACAGCAGGGCTTACTTGCTACAGAGGTAATGTTTGGCATTGTGGGATAGCAGCGGTCAGACATTGGCGAGAACTACTGTAGGAAGTAACCATAGAAAATACAGCACTCCACACTCAAGTGGCCTATAACCCAGACATCAGAAGCACACACCTGTGTTCCTGCTACATGCTCACATGTGTATCATTAAGTCATTGTTTGTCCTTCAAGAGGAGATTAAGTCTGTGGTAGGCCTGAGGGATTCATACTGTTCCCTTGTGTAGGGCTTTCCGGTTAAGCTTTGCTTACGTGGAGAGCAGCTTGTTAAAATCTAAATTCAGCTTCTGCGGATCATTTGGCAGCACCGCATATACAAAATCTGTTTAACACATTCACATGCACAGACATAGAAACTTTCCTCGTGGGCTGATGTATTAGCTGCGCTCGTGTCAGGTTTCCCGCACAGATGATGTACTGTATGTAACAACAAATTGCTCCAGCATTAATCAAAGCAATTTTCAGTAATCAGACTGTAGTGAGAATTGGATGCTTGTTACGAAACAGACTGCAGGTAGACGTGAAAGATCTGACGAGGTCCAATTAAAAGCAAGTTGAGCAGAACCAGACGTTGTCGAGCATTTTCATATGTCTGTGATCCCTCATAAGGAGGCCACACACGCCCAATAACACTCAGAGGGCTCATGGGAGAATCAATGACATCAGTGCATTTCCTGTGCCCTCGGGGTACGGTGCGGTTATTGATTGCCTGTGTCTGGTTTTAATTATCCTCCAGTGGAAATGAAAGGAGAGGGGAATCAGCAGACCCTGCCAATCAATCTGATGCACAATCTGATTGAGACACTTCAAACAATATGGGCTCATCGACCAATCAAAAGGCAGGATACTCACGTTTTGGTTTGACCTTTGTTTTTGAGGGTGTGTGTTTTAAAGCAAGCATGTCTGTCACTACTGTAAGTATTAAAGGGAAACTTCACCCCGACTTCACCACAAAATATTGCAAATAGTGTTTGCTGTATGAAGTCACTTTTAAACCAAGCTGATTTCTGTTGGTCAGTGAGGCAAATTCCAGTGACCAACTTGAACCTGTTGCAAAATCTGTGCACAATTGTCTGAATTTCTGTTAAAATTACCAAATTTGTTTGCAAAAATTTGGTAAAAATGTCAACAATGGTAAATGTGACTGTGCCTAAACATGTCCTGCACTGTCAGCATTGATAAGCAAATTGTGTGATTTTTCTGCACTGTTCATCAGCATTTAACTAATATAGGGAACTATTGTATATGACATTCACTGTGTACTGAACAGAGAATATATATATATATTGATACATATAATCAATTTTTGATACATGAAATCTTAAAATAATGAAAAAATATATGCATTGCTTTTTATCATGGTTTTTCAGTGTGAGACATTTTAAGTTTGTTTTTGTGACAGTGTGTCTAGAAAGCAATTGTCAGTGCTCAGTCTGAGTTTATTTGAGCGTCTCTCTCTCTTTTTTTTTGTTCTCCACGTCTATTCATATCCTCTTTTTCATTAGCCCTCCCTCATGCGCTTCCAACTACTCAAGATTTCAGAGTGTGTAGCTGTGCCAATTAATTCTGCACTGCTGTGAGCATGTGTGTGTGTTTGTGTGTGTGTGGCCGGTTGGGTAATACTGATATACTGTATGCAGTGCAGCACCCCGGTGCTCTCCACACACAGGATGAGTCATACACTCACAGCAAAGGCAGGGCTTTCCCTCGCTCTGAGCTGATGCTCAGATTTCATTCCCGTTTGTCACAGTATTATACTTTTATCTCAATCCTTTTGTCTCACCACAGTGATCAACGTGAGATGCTCATGATCTAGCTACATCACAGTCACACTCTTGCCGACCATGACCTCTGCTGAATGTGAATGGAATTTACATTTGACGTAGTTGATGCTCAATATGAGGAAGAAATACTCTTCATAGCTGGCTAATCTGTTGAGGATCGGCCTTGTTTTGCAGCTCGATCTAATGCTGTTAACTAACTCAATTTGAGCTTTCTGTGTTTTTCCTTTGAGATGTACGGGTGCACAACGGTCTTTCAGAGACACATTAGCAATAAACAAATGCTAAAATGCTTAATATCTGAGAGTAAGCGAGGAGCTCGTCTGGTATGTGTGGAGTAAAAGCAGCCAGTTAAGGTGAAACTGGGTTTTCACTTATCGTTTGATTGACTGTCTCGCAAATGCAAATGATGTTTGATGGTGTCTGTGCTTAAGTGCTTGCTTTGCTTTGCTTGCTTGATGTTTAATGAATGTTTTGGGATCAGTGTAAGTTCAGATCTAATGGCGGCTTCTGTCAAATACCAGAAAATATTTTGACTCATCACCTAACTGATAAAAAGAAACGTCTCGGTTACGTATGGTAACCCTCGTTCCCTGAAGGAGGGAACGGAGACGCCACGTCGGTGACCGACGAATATGGGATATCGCTTCGATAGACCAATCTACTTCGAGTGTAAACTAAATGAGCCAATGCACATTGGCATGCAATTATTGCATCCAGCTGCCGCTGATCACTGCATGAGTATAAGAAGGCAGCAGGTGCAATGCATTCCAGTTTTTCGCTGAGGAGCCGAGCCGGGGACCCGGCAGCTCAGCGGCGGTACAGCAACCATGGCGACGGGACGTGGCGTCTCCGTTCCCTCCTTCAGGGAATGAGGGTTACCATACGTAACCGAGACGTTCCCTTTCAGTCGGTCACTCTCGACTCCACGTCGGTGACCGACGAATATGGGATCCCTATCAAAGCACCATGGGTGCTGCCCCTTCCAGTGCCCTGTGTGAGCCGCCTGCGTCCCTATTAGGTGTAGGCCGGGGCTCAGAACAAGTAGCTCCACTCACCGCTGTCAAAGCACTACCTCACTGGGTGAGAATGGATAACACTGGGAAAACGTATCCGGTCCGCTTGGAGCCGGGACGCTGCGGAAGCCCCATCCTTCCCGAAGGAGGTCATCATGAAGGTCTGGCGCCGGACGTTCCACCGCGTCCAGCTGCTTAGGATGATGGAGGATCTCAACAGGGTCTACAGTACGGACACTCTGGAGCGGTTTAAGCAAGCCGACACTAACCGGGGCCTCTCAGTGCCACTACCCGTTTGAGGTGAGAACACAGGAGGATACCGACTCTACACGAAGGCTATAGAACCTAGCGAACGTGATAGGGGTCGCCCAGCCCGCAGCTCTACAAATATCTGTCAGCGAGATGCCATGAGCCAGTGCCCAGGAGGATGCAACACTTCTAGTTGAGTGAGCTCGCAAACAGACAAAGAGCTGGTCTAAGGTCCTGAAGCTTTGTGTTCGGTCTACGTAGCACCTTAATGCTCGGACGGGACAAAGCAAAGCCAGGGCTGGGTCTGCCTCCTCCAGGGGCAGCGCTTGCAGGTTCACCACTTGGTCTTTGAAGGGTGTAGTCAGAACCTTGGGCACGTAGCCAGGCCGGGGCCTCAGGATTACCTGGGAGTCAGCCAGCCCGAACTCTAGGCATGAATCGTCGACCGAAAATGCATGCAGGTCCCCTACCCTCTTGATGGAGGCCAGTGCAAGCAGGAGCAGAGTTTTCAATGAAAGAAACTTTAGCTCAACTGAATGCAAAGGCTCGAATGGGCCCTGCTGTAGTGATTTAAGCACTAGAGACAGGTCCCAAGAGGGTATAAAGAGGGGCCGGGAAGGATTTAACCTCCTGGCCCCTCTAGGGAACCTGACGATGAGGTCATGCTTACCCAGAGACTTCCCATTCACGGGGTCATGGTACGCAGCAATAGCGGCAACCTGGACTTTGAGGGTGGAGGGAGACAGCCTTCGCTCCAACCCTTGCTGCAGAAAGGATAGCACGACCGCAATCGAGCATCTTCGGGGGTCTTCTCGGCGAGAAGAACACCACTCAACGAACAGGTTCCACTTCAAGGCATAAGGGTGTCTCGTAGACAGTGCTCTCGCCGAAGTGATGGTGTTCGCTGATGGTCACCTAGAACCTCCGCGTCCCGTCCAGGGACCAGACATGGAGTTTCCAAAGGTCTGGACACGGGTGCCAAATGGTGCCCCATCTCTGAGTCAGTAGATCCTTCGTCAGAGGAATTGGCCAAGGAGGGGCTGTCGCAAGGAGCACTAGTTCGGGGAACCAGGTCCACGTGGGCCAATACGGCGCTACTAGCAAGACTTGCTCCTCGTCCTCCCCGACTTTGCACAGTGTCTGTGCGAGAAGGCTCAATGGTGGAAACGCATACTTGCGTATGTCCCGCGGCCAGCTGTGTGCCAGTGCGTCCGTGCCGAGAGTTCCCTCGTTCAGGGAGTAGAACAACTGGCAGTGAGAGGTCTCTGGAGAAGCAAACAGGTCTACCTGAGCGGCTCCGAACCGTCTCCAAATTAGCTGGACCGTCAGGGGATGTAGTCGCCATTCTCCCGGGAGCATTGCTAGAGACAGCTCGTCGGCTGTACGATTGAGCAGGCCTGGAATATGAACGGCACAAAGTGACCTCAGAACCTTCTGACTCCAAAGGAGGAGGTGGCGAGCGAGTTGCGACATGCAACGGGAGCGCAGACCACCTTGTCGGTTGATGTACGCAACGGTCGCAGTGTTGTCCGTCCGGACCAGCACATGCTTGCCTCATAAGAGACCTTTGAGACGGTTCAACTCGGCCATAAAGCCAGTGCTGGAGCGGTCTCATATGTAATAGGCCGAGCGGTGTAAGTGCCGCCACGGCCGCCATATGCCCCAGGAGCCTCTGAAAGAGTTTCAGTGGGACCGCTGTCCTGCTCTTGAACGTATTCAAGCAGGCTAGCACTGACCACGCACTTTCCTCTGTTAGGCGTGCTGTCTGTTCGACCGAATCCAACTCCATATCGAGAAAAGAGATCCTCTGCCACGGGAGTTTGCTCTTTTCTGAGCTGACCTGAAGGCCCAACAGGCTCAGGTGCCGGAGCACCACATCCCTGTGCTCGCACAACTGATCTCGAGACTGTGCTAGTATCAGCCAATCGTCTAAGCAGTCGAGAATACCAGAGAATACCTTCAATACCACGACTTAGGTGCCCTTGAGCAAGGCATCGAACCCCCAACTGCTCCCCGGGTGCCGCAGCATAAATGGCTGCCCACTGCTCCGGGTGTGTGCTCACAGTGTGTGTGTGTGTGTGCACTGCTCTGTGTGTGTGCATTTCGGATGGGTTAAATGCAGAGCACAAATTCTGAGTATGGGTCACCATACTTGGCTGAATGTCACTTCACTTTCACTTTCAGAATGCGAACACCCTGCTCTCTGAGAGGAATGAGAGCTGCCTCAGTTACTTTCGTAAAGACACGGGGAGACCGGGACAGCCCGCAGGGCAGGACCTTGTACTGATATGCCAGTCTTTCGAATGCAGGCCGCAGAAAAGGTCTGTGGTGCAGAAGGATGGACACATTAAATTACAAGTCCTTCAGGATGATCGCTGCAAACCAATCTTGGGGACGGACACACCCGAAAATGCGTTTCTGTGTCAACATTTTGAACGGTAGCCGATGGAGGGCCCGATTCAAAACTCGCAGATCCAAGATCGGTCGTAACCCACCGCCTTTCTTGGGTACAATGAAGTATGGGCTGTAAAACCTCGTCCTCATATCGGCTGGAGGGACCGGCTCTATCGCGTCCTTCACCAGTAGGACTGCGATCTCTTCCCGCAGGACAGGGGCATCGGACGCTTTCACTGTAGTGAAGCGGACACCGCAGAGCTTGGGGGGATGCCGGGCTATCTAAATCGCATAGCCGAGGCTGATGGTTCGCAGAAGCCAGCGAGACGGGCTGGGTAGCGCTAACCAGGCGCTTAAAAACCGTACAAGTGGGACCAGCGGAACCACAGCCGTACCCGCAGTGGGGCAGCGATGTGGAACACAGGGACCCAACTCGGGCAGCTTGTGAGCAGACTGGAGTGTGGTGCGAGTGTGGGGTGCAGGGCTCACCTGGTTCCACGGGTTGGCAGAGGGTGCGTTAGTAGGGCCTTTGTTGACGCTCTCAAACCGCCCGCTGGTGCAAGAGGAGTGGTGGTCCCCAGAGGGTTGGTTCCCTGCGGGGTTTGCCACCACTGTGACCCTCAAACCAACCGCGCTACTGCCGGAAGTGGTTCTCGTCTGTCGGCCGCCAGAACGAGCCCCAGATCGCGGCCGCGGCAATGGGACTCCGCCCCTCTGAAGGTAGCGGAGCCTGGTTCTCAGCTCCGAGATGGTCATATTCCCGCAGTGAGAACATGACTCATCCACGAAAGCCACCTCAGCGTGCTCGACGCCCAGACACGTGAGGTAGCGATCGTGACCATCACCCGTTGCCAGGTAACGACCTCACCCAGGAACGCACGGGTGAAACGGCATCCTTATAAGGACAATCCGTCATCTTTACAAAGACGCACACGTGAAGCTCTTTTAGAGAAATTTTCTCTTTAGGAAATGCTCTTTTAGTGCTGAGGCGCACAGGGGAATTGGCCTTTTGCAACACGACAGGGGTAGAGCAGCCTGAAGTGTGCAATCCACTCGACACAGGAACGACCGCTGCTGAAGCGCTGTCTCGCCAACACACGAAGCTTCCGAGAGCGTGCTGAACTCGTAGTTCACAGCAGACACAGTTGAGCAGAGCGATACTAACGCTCAGCTCCGAAGCGAAAAGCTGGAATGCATTGCACCTGCTGCCTTCTTATACTCACGCAGTGATCAGCGGCATCTGGATGCAATAATTGCATGCCAATGTGTATTGGCTCGTTTAGTTTACACTCGAAGTAGATTGGTCTATCGAAGCAATATCCCATATTCGTCGGTCACCGACGTGGCGTCGAGAGTGACCGACTGAAAGGGAACCAAAATCACACTTTCAGTAATGGACCAATATTGTTTATTTCAAAAAAAAAAAAAATTCATAAATTCCAAAAATGATAAAACGTTAATGAAAAGAAAACATTAACAAAACTATAAATGTTTGGGAAATAAGTTAATACTTTTATTCAGCAAGGATGCATTAAAATGGTCAAAAGTGACAGAAAAGGCTTTTTTTAAGTGTGAACAGAAAAGTAACTTTCTATTTATCAAAGGTTTCTGAAAAAAAAATCCACAAAGTAATAGGTAGCACAACAGTTGATAATAGTATGAAATGTTTATTGGGGAGCAAATCTACATATTAGAATGATTAATGAAGGATCATGTGACACTGATTCAGCTTTGTCAACATAGAAAAAAAATTGTTTTTTTAAATGTACTAAGATAGAAAACAAGTATTTTGAATTGTTACATATATATATATATATATATATATATATATATATATATATATATATATATATATATGACCAACTTCTAGTTAATTCTGTAATTTTGCATAATCTTCTATTATATTTTTTTCTCCTTCACTGCTTAATGAGCTAAATCCATTTGCCTGCTAAATCAAAGTAGTGTAGTGCAACCAACCAAAAATAAAAAATATGAAATAAATAAATTAATTTCCCAATTTTGAAAAATACTAAATAATCCTCAAAAGTACTGATAACTCTGGTTCCTTCTCATTGTCTCACACACTCTCAACAATTGCCCTCTGAATTAAGGTCTCACATGCTCTTCTGTCTAATGTTGTTTCTGCAGACCGTTGGAATGTCTATTTATGGCAGCTTGGGCCGCTGTGTGTGTGTGTGTGTGTGTTTGTGTATGTTTCATGTTGTTCTGTGCTTGGTTAGTCAAGTTGTGAGTCATATCGTAGGTCATGACCTTTTTCCTCCTCATGTCTGTCTGGGTTGAGTCTCCTTATCAGTCTAGACATCAGCGCTATTGACTGCTCATGTTTTAGTTATGGACTTCAGTTGCTGCTGTTTTCAGGCATTAACGTTTGTGTGAATTAGAGAGTGTTAAATCATCAATCTCCAAACAAATTCTCAGAGTGTGAACAGTGTGCTTTCTGTTTATTCTTGAACTGGAGAATAAATTACGTTTTTCAAAAATGATTAACTGGAGAATGAATTATGTTTTTCAGCCATCACTGTGTGATTATTGATTTGTTGTCAAGGAAATATTTCCTTCCTGCGCATCCATATTTTGGAGATTAAAATTGATATAAATTGAGCTAAACCTTTCAGGGCGTTCATGGACATCCTCAGTTGTACAGACCCATAAATAATCAAAAATATATGTAGATATTTGTATTTATTTATTTATATGTCTACATTTATTTATATATTTTTATATTTATTTTAGGGCTATCTTTGTTCATGTGTTAACTTATTAAATATGATCATATTAATTATGTTAATTGCAATATTTTTAACCAGTTTGTGATAATATAATTAAAGTAATCTTGATTATTTTATTTTCTAAAGATTGTATGGCTCTTGCTTATAATTATAAATAAATAAATAATAGAAAAATAGGAATAAAAATAGAAATAATAAAAATAAAAAATAAAAAAAATAACCTGATGGTGGTGATAATAACAGAAATAAAAAAACATATTTTAAAAATGTTTGTTTTTATTGAGTGGAAAGTACATAAATAATTATTGAGACAAGAAACACATTTTTAACTGAAAAGAGATTCTTCAGCAACAAGAAGTGTGGAAACCCTGGATCTGTGGTATTTTTTCCATTTAGATATTAAGGTAATTCTGTGTGTGTGTGTGTGTGTGTGTGTTCTCTAAGCAGCTTAAGGTCCTGTGGAGATTGTGAGAAACAGAGTCCCATAGCAATCTTGGCATGAGTGTGGTTTGCTCAAACTCTGCTGTATCAGCTCTGTGCAGAAATAAATCTGTATATGGTTTTGTTGTAGGTGTTTGTTAGCTTTGAACTGATGTCTTTTTACTGATCTGTACTTATTGATGTTCTTCTCCTCTGCAGTATGTGGAGAGGCGTCAATGTGAACTGTGCTGACAGCTCAGGATACACACCCCTGCACCACGCGTCTCTGAACGGACACAGGTGACACTCTTATTCGCCAATTCATTTACAGGTTCTTGAAAAGGGAATAGCTGAATTAAGATATAAATTAATGGACACTAATTCAAATGAATGAGATTATGCTTTCGCACACTTACACACCTGAACATCTCAGTTCCTCCTAACATGGTATTATATACTTAAAATGGGAAAGCGCTAAACGTCAGGATTACTTAGACGTTTATAGAGGTGTAATCCAGCTTACATACATAAGAATCAGAAGACTGTGATTAGGGCGAGGTTTATGTATCTGGATACAGCCAGATTAGTGTGAGGTACAGTCTATGAGGTGGGTGGAGTTATATTTGATTAATGAGCGGTTTATGGGATGAGGCGGTGTCAGATTAATCAGATTTTTTTTTTTCTAAGCAGGATGGAATTAGAATAGCTCAGGGTTTTTGGGTGATTTAAACGTTTACCGTAAGAATGAGGCCAGAGTAGGAGAGGGATTTCATGTAACTTGAATTATGTATTATGATTAGAGCACAATTACCCCGTTCATTTGGTGCCTGCAAAAAGCTTCATGAGGTTTAATAGTACCATAGAAGATTTATTGGATTTTTGGTGTTTAAGAATGAAAATCGCCCACACAATTACATGAAATCTTTCTTATTTGTCTTTCTCTCAGGGACGTGGTGTTGAAGTTGTTGCAGTTTGAAGCCTCTACTAATGTGGCAGACAGTAAGGGCTGTTTTCCTCTGCATCTGGCCGCATGGAGAGGTGACATGGACATAGTCCAGATACTGATCCACCACGGGCCGTCCCACAGCAGAGTTAATGAGCAGGTACACACACACCCTTAGAGCAAATGTACCATTTGTAAGCTTACTCCTCAGTGTATTATCTTAGCATAACTTTTGCATAGCATGCTAAGTTTGCCAGTATAATGCAAGTCAGTTACAAAAATCAAAACTTTAACTTTAACGCACATCACTAGTCCTGTGGTGAACAATTAAACCCAGAGAAAAAGATGTTGGACTTTGTAATCTTTATAATCTACTTTTTTTTTTAATCATCCCAGTTTCGTATGGACTTTAAGGTTTGCTGTGATTACAAGTAGGGTAATTTATTTGTGTAGAGTATAGGCTGTGCTAGCAGTATGCTTAGTGAAATGTAAGCTTTAAAAAATAAATGAGAAATGTTTAATTAACTTTGGTGATAGATTCATATGTAACAATTGAAAAGACATTAATGGTAGTAATACTGTAATAAATCAGGTTTGACAAAATACTTTACCATAAGCTCCCATTAGTAAGGTAACATTAGTTAATGCATCAACTAACATTAACTGACATGTTAGTTAAGGGAAGATTTGTTTTGGGTTTTAAGTGGACTTGGTTCAGTGGGTGAACTGAATGTTGTTGTGAGTGTTTGTAAGCTAGGCAAATGAAATTCTGTGTGGTTGCTTACGTGGCCACCTCCAAATCTGTAAATATATATACATATTTTTAGGGATGCATGATAAATATCAGCCAAATTTCATGTGGAGCAGCATTTACTTCACAGAGCCGTTGTTCACTGACAAGCTGCACCAAACCACGATCATATTTTGTGCAGCTTGTCAGTGAACAACGGCTCTTTGTAGAGAATGCTGCTCCACGTAAAATCAGGCACGTGTAGAGATTTACAGCTGATTACAGAACTGGCATTATTGACAAGATGCGCATTAAATATCAGGCGATATTTGTTGTTAATCCCTATAATTTTTTGCTGTGACTTGGGTTTCCTCTTCTTGTTTTTTTTTTTTTATTATTTTTTTTTTTTTACATATTTTCAAGTATTATCAGACATTTTATCATGTGGCAGCTTAATAGGGCCCTAGATGAAAATGGTACATCTGAAAAGTAATTGCACACCTTTTCCACAACAATCAGAATTTAAAGGTATCGTCCATGTCCGAAATGGTGGCGAAAGCAGCTGAATTTTAATATTTAGCGGCTTGTTCAAATCTGAGCAGTAACCAGCAGTAGTATTGAGCACTAATGAGTACTTTACATTAGTCTGCTGCTAATAGTACACATTTACAAACACTTAAAACACCTGCACACAGTCCCCATGCATTCGACCAGGCACACATACACACTCTTAACAGGTTTTTGACAATTTCAGACCTGTTCCTCGCATCTCAGTGTGTTGATGGGCTGATGGAGGGTTTGTTGAGCAGAATCAGAGCAGCTCTGTGAAAGGCCTGTATTTACCTGCAGTTAAAATGCTGTCTCAGTGCAGGGAAGAGTGCTGCTCTGTCTCCTGCCATCTGCCTCACTCTTAATGACCACACCAGCAGGAGAAACAATTACATCCAATCTTCAGCCCTCCTCAACTCACTGAACCATCAGCTTGATGGATAAGACCTTTGTTGCTGTCATGAGTGTGTTTTTGAGAGACAAAGACAGCGTATGGGATTCATTTACACTCTCATTTTCTTAATAATTATTAGGGCTTGTTTTTGAGTTTTCAAGTCGATTGGGATGGGCTCAAAATGTTGACAAACTACATTTTAAAAAGTTAATTGGATTCGGCCTTCTCAAATTATTTATGAATGTTGCATAATCTAGACTGATAAAAATTGTTACTTTCAATCCATTTTACATCCTTTTCTTTAAACGGATATGTGCTGCACTTTACTAGCAATAAGCGATGCAATAGTGATAATACATAGACCTGGACACACACACAGCCGGTGGCACAGACTTTATGGCGTATATTACACAGCAATGTGGGATGCTGAGCTCTTTATGACTTGGACATTACTCATATCCGAATATAATATTCATATATTTAGTGTCAGAGGGTATGATATTATTTCAACACTGCTATATAGAGGCTGTTTATAGCCCCATCATTTCAAGTTAGTGTTTTATCGTTTTTATGCTGACACAAACACACACACAAGGATTGTAAACCTTCCAATAAGGATTGTCGAGTTTTGTGAATTTGTGTGCTGTATTGAGAGATTTTGGAGTGTGCATCTATAGAGTCTATGCATGAATATTCGTTTGAGATGGATCTGTACATGTTTGAGAAAGGAAGTGTGAGAAAATGGCTAGTTTTGTGCGTTACTCAGGAATGTTTTGTTTTCTGGTCGGGAGGACGAAAGGTTACACCATTTTCTCTGACTCCAGCTCCTCTGAGCCCACAAGCAACGGCCCTCTAAATTCCTCTATTTCTCTCTCTCACACACACACACACAGCATTAGCCAGATGTGTTTGTGAGTCCCGGTGTCAGATCCACCGTGTTTACACTCTCACCCAGCTCTCTTTAGCACAGCTCTCTTTAGTCTGAGGTCACTTCCTGCGTTAGCTTACCAAGCATATGTGTGAGAATAAGTTGAACCATGTGTTTCATAGTATGATGGTCACCTCTGTACCTAGTTTCCTGTGTAATTTCTATTTTCTCTTCTTTTCTTTAGTCATAAAGCCACAAAATGTAAAAAGTATTCATGTTAAAGTGATTCCAGTTTTGAAAAAAAAAAAATTCTGTCACTTTATATCCTGTTTTACAACTTTGTGTTCATGTATTGCTATAGAAAAAAAATATTTTAGAATTACAAGCTTCACATATTAAAACATTTAAATATACTATGAAAATGTACTGTAAGTGCCTCACTGTAACCTCTATTTTATATTTTAAGAAAATGAAGAATGAGTTTTATTTTAATTTATTTTGCGTTAATCAGCATTAAATGCTCTTTTGAGCTTAGCTTGTATTGAACCCAGAATATTCCTTTAATTCTATAATATCGGCTCAAAGACTGAATCCACATTAAACTGCACTGGATTGTACAGGATAGCCGAGATTAATGTGCTCCTCCACACCGCCTCTGTGCTCCCGTGGGCCGTACTGTCTGTCTGTACATCTGCTTTAGTGCTCCACTAAGAGACCAGACTCACGGGGTCCTCATCTGTGAACAAAGCACTTTTGTTGCATCTGTTCGTCTATTTTATACTTTTAATTGTGTTTTGTGTCGTTTAAAGTGCTGATCGCTCTAGATACGCCATCCCTTTTATGTGTCATTTCATTGAATGAAAGCGAATGCTGCTTCTTCTGTTGTTTTATCATGACAGCTCGTCTTGGATATTAACCAATAGGGCGTGAACAGAATGAAGTGGGATAGCGGTCTGCTGTCTCTTTGGATATTGCACTGTCTGGCCAAACATACAGATACACGATGGAGGCTGCGCTCATAGAGGAAATTACTCTGTGTATGTGTGTGTTTGTTTGGCGTTCAAGGCCGAAAAAAGCCGATTAAACGGAAGAAAGGCAGGGCATAGAGTCTGAGAGAGAGTTAGAGAGAATGAGAGCTATCTGTCTGCAGTATCAGGTCTGTTTCTTTGTGCTGCCTCGGGGACTGGGAGTCTCTTATCATCATTTTCAATCATGTTTGGCTAATTAAGGAACCCATTTGCTTTAAATAAGTCATTGCAGTCAAAGCTGCTGCTCTCTGAAGTTCTCTTGTTTATTAACAGACCTACACGGATGCTCCTTCTGTCTTCATACCACAGACAAAACCTCAAATTTCCACTTCCATGGGTTTGTAAGAGCACCCCTCTAAACACACACCCACACACACATACACATACAGTCAAGAGAATGAGTGTGGTGTGAAGTGGTCGCAATAGATGGTGCTGTTGAGTTATCTTTGGCTTATGGCCTGTTCGAGAATGCACAGCTCCAGCTTCATTTGTTAGGTGATATTCTCATTACCTGGTTTAACAAACCGCTAACTCATCCCACACCACCTGAAGGGAGAGTTGTGCTTACATTTCTAAAGATGACTTGGAAAAGACTTGGAAGTCTTAGGAGTAAATGAAAATGAAAAGGCGATAAAGTAGAAGCCTTATCTCTTTTTATTTGGGTCAGTAAAAACACTAGGGCTGCTTCCGGCTTTCCTAGTCGACCATTAATCATTCATTTAAGCCATTAGTTGACTAGTCGCATGTTTATGATATTAATCCAATGTGTCCTCATATTTACCACACTTTGGGACATGAGCAGGAAAGCCACCATCACTTCGTCTGAAATCGAATACGTTCTTACTGTATATGGTATACGAAAAACAGTATGCCAAAAGAGTACAATGGACACTTTACTGTCCCATGAGGCCATGGGAGAGGATTTCTGAATGGCAGTGAAGCAATGCAACAGATTCTGGTAGGTCAGGTGATAGTAACAACATGGCAGATGTAGTACGTCTGAATATCATTGATACCAGCCATATTCATATTATATAAAACATAACAGTAGGTAAGTATTCGAAGGAAGTTCATGAATCTGAAAATGCATTCAGATGTTTCACCTTGAAGCAATTTGTCGTTATCAGTATTAACCAGCTGTGTTTGATTTGTCTTATCGTTAAATAGCATTGAATTTCATTCATGCAATGGAGAGATCCGATCAGGGTGTGCTGCTGTGTATCGTCTCGTGTGTAAAAACAACCTGACAGTAGCCTTAGGGCAGTTGCAATGCATTATGGGACTTATTTGACAGGCAGTTGTCATGGTTATATGACATCTCATGTTTTGATAATGGATGCTTCAGAGGGAATTTCTTTACAGTGGTGTTACAGTAACACTCTGTCTCAATCTCTCTCTCTCTCTGTCTGATGTAGAACCATGAAAAGGAGACGGCTCTGCACTGTGCGGCTCAGTACGGTCACTCCGAGGTGGTCCGTGTTTTGCTGCAGGAGCTGACAGACCCCAGCATGAGGAACAGTCGAGGAGAAACGCCACTGGACCTGGCCGCCCTGTATGGCCGCCTGCAGGTGGTCTGCATGTTGCTTACCGCCCACCCCAACCTCATGAGCTGCAATACATGCAAACACACACCTCTACATCTGGCCGCACGAAATGGCCATCATGCCACCGTTCGAGTGCTGCTAGAGGCCGACATGGACGTTAACACACAGGTCAGTGTGAGTGGGCAGGATATCTTCATCTCAGTTGTTATGCTCAGTTGTGTGTGAGAGAGAGAGAGAGAGAGAGACAGAGAGAAAGTGAGAGAGTGTGAATGGTTTAAGGGCTCAAATGGATGAATAATTAATCTAGCTGTGAGAGTAAGTGAAACGCAGTAGAAGAACACTCTGTTCTCAGTCCAGGGTTTCCTCAGGCTACCCTGGTGTGTGTTTACTTTGTTATACTTTAGGGACAAATTTTGTACAAAGAAGAGACCTAAATCGTACAGACCTTCCCTTTGGGAACATTTTGAGAGTTCTGAGCAGGTCCTCAAATGAAAAACAAACAAACAAAAAAAAAAACAGTTCGTAACTAAAATATAAATGGGAAAATAAATGAAAAATGACTCGTGAGGACGTTTGAATGTTAGGATTAGGCATAGAGAATAGTAAATGTTGTGTTAGTATGAAATTTTTTTTCGGTGTATGAGAGGTCCTTATTAAAGGGGTCATATGATGTTGCTAAAAAGAACATTATTTTGTGTATTTGGTGTAATGCAATGTTTATGCGGTTTAAGGTTAAAAAAAAATAAATAAAAATTTTTAACTAATTATTTTTCACATACTGCAATTATTGTTTCTCCTCTATGCCCCGCCTTTCTGAAATGCGTCGATTTTTACAAAGCTCATCAGTCTGAAAAGCGAGATATACGCTGATTGGCCAGCTATTTAAGTGCATTATGATTGGCCGAATACCTCTAGCGTGTATTGGAAATGTCACTCCCCTCACCACACTGTGATGCCATCTTATGCTTCCTTTCTTTGCGTGAACATCTGGGCAAAATTATGCAAATCTTCCCACATTGTGACGCAGACATGTGGGGGTTGACTCTTAACTTTTATAAAGAATATCTCTTTGGATTTGAATCTTTAGTCTTTGCAACTGCACAGATCTTCTTTATGCACCAAGAGCTTGTAACATTCCATTGTAACAAAAATTTGTAACTAATTTTAGATTAGTTCTCATGTGATTAAATGTAGGGCCTACATTAACACGGTTTGAGCATGTGTGCGTTAGTGGGTCGTGAATACTAGAAAAATGTCAAAAACGGATTGGAAAAGTGCAAAGTTTCTAAAATTAATTAATATAATATAATATATAGGTAAAAAAGTTTAATTTGGCTTGCTGGTAGAATGTTATTGGTGTTGTCTGATATCAAGAGGTGTAATCCTCCAATAAAAAGCATTAAATTAGTGCAAATGGAAATATATGCTGAAATATAAGTGATTTTATTATTTTTCATACACTTTCTCTACACTGTCTCCAGTTTGATATTCCATTCAGAGAGAATTGTAATAAATCTAGTCTGTGTTCATTCACAGACCCGGGAGAGAGATAGAGAGTGTGTATATATGAATTACCTCCATCTGTGCCACCATATTTCACTATTAACAGTGAACTGTGAGTTTAATTACTTTGAAAACAGTGATGTTATCAAAGCATTTATGAGAAAGATAATGCAGCTCTTAAGTGGTGAAGCTATTTTATTGATACTAATTGTGGGGCAGCATTGTGCTTCACTGAAGACAGCATGTTACTTTAGAACACTCATCAATTTTAAATAATTTTGTTTCTTGAATGTAGAGAGTGTTTTCATTTGTGTAATGATAACCTACCAGCAATTTAAATAAAGGGGTCCTATTATGCCCTTGATTTGGTTTAAGTGGTGTATTAGAATAGGTTTTCATGTTTGATTTTTCCTAAAATTAATATATATATATTTTTTACATAGAATATCATGCCCTAAAATACAAGAAGCAAAATTTTGTACCTGGTGGGTGTATATCCAATGGTCAAATGAAACCTATACCATTACCTGTATTGTTATACAGAGTTACAGTAATGGAAGCCCTCCATAATGCAGAGGTAAACTGCTTGCTCTGCATGGTTTGCAGTTTATAATACCAGCTGTTATACATCATTTTGCTGAAGATACGTATCTTATTGTGACATTTGTAGTGTGATATATATCATGACATTGTTGTTGATACACAGCCCTTTTAAAATCCACACAGAACCCTTTAGTAACCGCATATCAAAACAAGTTATGTTTTTAAAATGATTTCCTTTAGTCTGCTGCTTTTTACACTCAACAATGCCATTAGACATTGAAGGAATAAGGAATAATCTTAGTATGAAAGCCGTTATATTAGTGAGAATTCCTAACTAATATAGCTTTGAATGTTTTCTTGTTAGTATGGAATGTGTTTGTCTTATGTGTCAGACTTTGAAGCTGTTTACATGGAAACTGTCTTTTTTTTTTTTAGCATTGTGTGTGTGTGATGGAACGCTGGAGGATCGTCTGCGATTGAATGGTTCTGTGTGTGAGAGAGACTGATCAGAGGAAGCTTTGATCTCAGAAAGCATGGATTCCCCCTCCTCTGTCTTTAGGAGCGATACAGTATTATTTGAACACACACACCTGACACCTTTAAACCTGTATAGTTACAATGCGACAAAGTGCCTTAACCAGACATGCTCCAATTGGTCTGTCCACTGAGAATGAGAACATATTTGTTGATTTATATTTAATATAGTTATGATAAGCTGAATGTTATGACCTTAAACATGACCTTAAAGCTTTAAACTAATGTACTAATATTATCCCACATGGGTTAAAATGGCCCAGAAATGTTCCTTAAGGCACAGTCTTTCCACATTGTTTTTCTGGCAGTGTACCAGCACCGACAACACTCTTTTCTTATTGCATAACTTCATGTAGGTGTTTGCTTCAATTTTTTGTTTTCGACTTCTCTCTAATAACTGTCAGACTTGCGGGGTGTTCACAGGATGCATTCTTGTGTTAAAGAACATTATGATAAGCTGCATCTGAACAGAACAGAAATGTTTTTATCCTCTTAAGGCCACACGTACAGAACAAGTTACTGCATATAAACACATGACGTGCAGGGTTGTTTATTTAGAAAATAAGCAGGTCTTAAGATACATTTTAAAAAATTTGAACTACTTTTAACTTAAAGGGATAGTTCACCCATAAATGAATGTTAGCTGTTATTTTGCTCACCCTGAGGCCAGATGTAAGTGACTTTTTCCTTTAGTTGAATAGTAAAGAAGATTTTTAGGTGAAACAGTCAGAAAAACTTACAGGCAAGACCAATTAAACCCCATGGTTCCTAACGATACATTGAGAGCTTATGAAGCAAACAGCGATCAAAGCTTATCTACAACAGCGATCAAAACGAAAGCATCTTAACACTTGTGCGTAATGTAACGTTTTTCTCTTCTGCCAGGAGGCGGCGACAACTGTCCGTTCAAAAAGTATTTGTCATTGAATTAATTTAGCAGAATGTGAATAGAGATAATGACTTCTTGAACATTTTTTGTTCAAATTAATATATTTTTTAAAGACTTAAGCAATGAACATTTCTTCAGAACCACTAGTCAATTATTTTGTTTAGTTTTCTAATTTGTTTTTCTTCAGAATCGTGAGAGAATCGTGATCTCCAATTTATACATAGAAAACCATGATTCTCAATTTATCCAGAATCGTGCAGCTATAATTCCTACCTGCCAAACATTTTTCTAGTGTCTAAGCACCCACAGTTCCATTGGTGATAAACATAGAAGCTATACAGTAGCCAAAGACGTCCGTTCCGAATCAGATAGAAAAAGGAAGAAACTCAGTGTGTAGATTTACTTAAAAAGCAGATACGGAATGTAAGAATGCCTGGTAATGTTATATAGACATGAACTCAGCACTCTGTGTGTTGTCCAGGAGCCAGATTAATGCTGGTTAAAAACAGTTTTTAGGTAGTTTTGGCTCTCCCAGACTACCTTGCAGAAAGTAAGTGCTATTTTTATAGAAATATGACATGTGCAGGATTAAGTATCACAGTAGTAAGTCCCCGTAGTACTTGTTTAATGTGTATTTCATCATCACACAGATCCAGTAGTTCAGGGAGAAGAGCAAGCACCGGTTCTGTACTCATGCCTCTGGACTAATGAAGGCCGATGGGGGCCGGTTTAATTGGGTATCGTGTGCGGTCTCCCGGTGGCCTATTAAAATGACCACGCTCAACTGTGCAAGAAGCTCTCTCTCAATCTGTCTCGACTGCCGATCAGTCTCATTTGCCCATTTTTTCCCTCTTTCAAGCTGCCTTCAGTCAGCCTCATAAATTCACAGCGCTATTGCCGTTAATTGTAGTACACTGAATAAATGTTTCCAGAGCTAAATTGGGTGTAGTTAAGTACTTTGTTCACAGTGAGCGTGATATAAAATACCCTGCCAGCCGCCCCAGTAGACAGCTGATAGACTGCGAGGACTGCAGTAGTAGAGATGCCATAGTGTATAACTGCCATTTACTTCTTTATGTGAGGCATTACGCTTAAAATATTGACTTATAATTATTGTCTCTCTAGACAGAGAAAGGGAGTGCTCTCCACGAAGCCGCTCTCTTTGGAAAGATGGATGTAGTTCAGCTACTGCTTGACTCAGGTATGTCTTTCAGAAGTGCATGTGTGTGTGGGGTTATGATGAGGATGTTGCATGGCCATGGTTTGTTTAAACTACTTGTGACCTGTGACCTAACAGCTTCCCTGTCAGTTCCAGCTGTGGAACTGCTTTCCCTGTCATAGGGAAAGGGCGGTGCGATTGTTCTGCCATGGTTTTATTGTTATGGAAAGTTTTATTCCGGGAAAAAATTTTATTTTTGTGTTTTTTCATTTTTTTTTTTTTTTTTATAAAAATAGTTTCAAATTAGTAGTTTTATTTTTTATGCATTTATTTGTTTGTATTAATAAATAAAATATTATAGAACAAAGTAGAATATTAATTCAATTCAGAACATTCAGTATTGTTTTTTATCTATAATTTTGAGTATTTTTATTTTTGCACATTTAAAGTCAGTGTTCGGTTTTATTCTCTATTTGTTTTTAACAATAAATCTAAATAAATTACAAATGTTCAGATAAAGTGTTTTTTGTCATTGCAGGCAGATGTAATGGTTTGTTTTGTGGGATTGCATGATCAGAAATAAAATATTCTAAACATGCATTAATATATATTATAAATGTATAGGTAAATAATATACTGTAGTTATTATACAAAATATACAACATGCAAATTAAAAACATTTATGTCTTATTAAAGCTAATCTGAAAATGAATATCAAAAACTCTTTTCCTCAGGGATTGATGCCAGCATCAGAGATTGCCAAGGAAGAACTGTTCTAGATATTCTAAGAGAACATCCATCTCAGAAATCACAACAAATTGCTTCTCTCATACAAGGTAAAGTATTTCCCAGACACGCACGCATTTAAACTTTTTTAAAAGTAAATAAAGCCCTTGAAACACACACAAGCACACTCACACACACGTGCACAAGCAGATGAGGGAGCGTGTTCTTGGTGGAAATCAGAAGAATGATGCTTGCAGTTTGATAAAATTTGTGTCAGAAAGTTTGTGTAAGATTGAGAACAATGGTTGTTAAGTGTGTATGAGAAATCCATGTTCCCTCACATTTCTAAAAAGCTACAAATACTTAGAATACCTTCTTGATGAGGTTTACGTGGGATTTAGGGATTATTACATGTTTCATACACATATTATAATAACATTGGGATTAGATGATTCTAAAGTTTCTTTGTCTTCCTTCATGTACTGATTCAAGTAAACTCATTCTTTCCAGCAGAGTTTATCACACAGCACAGAAGACGCTGGGTGTTTGAGTCCAATGTTCCATCTCTGCTTTCAGAAACACACCCTCATAAAAGAATATGATGTGGTTATCTGGTTTTGAAATTAAATTCAGTTTAGCTCTCTTGTTGTTTCCATCCACTTCATGCCCAGGGTTATAGATTTCTGTGGGTTGTGAAATGCAGTCTTAAGAGTTGAGATACTGCTCGAAAATGTCTCTTTTTGACACATGTGAAGTCTAAATCACTCGTCATCTTACATGACTCAGGCAACATTACAGTTCTCTTCCCTGCTTCTGTGTGGTCAATGAACCAGAATCCCCAGCGTGAAAGGCATTTCAAACTCAAGCCTGCTGTGCTTTTATAATCTACAGTCTTTGACGGGACTCAGAAACTATTGTTTACAAGTTTACCATGTGGCTTGTGCAGCCTATAGTTGTTTAGAGCTACAGTTACAGACGCCACATTTTGGTTTTCACCAACTTAAAGTGCTTTTCTTTAACCCTGTGTAAAACCTGACATATGAAATAATGGTCAGAAAAAAATCAATATATATATATATATATACTTTTTAAATTGAACAGCAAAAACAACAACAAAGTTTGCATATGTGTTTTTTTGTTGACTATCATATTTGGTACATCTGCCTTTTTTTTTTTTTTTGGCCCGTTAAGTATATAATAGGAAAACATGGAGTTTACACTCGAGAAGTGAAAAAAAAGCCTCAGTTATATTCTAAAATATGAGAAAAAAAATGCAGTTTGGTGCAGTATAGCAGACTACTTACATAATGTATATAAATATTAATAATTATCAGTTGTGACTATGTCAGTAAACACTATATATCCCAATAATATGCCTTCATAAAATGATACTTGTAATGCAGTGCAATACACTGATGATTAAGAAATGTACAAACAACATACTCACATTTTAACATGATTGTTTGGGCACACTTTATTTTAAGGTCCAGTTCTCGCCATTAACAAACCTCTGACTCCTAATTTGCTGTTTATTAATAGTTAGTAAGCTAGTTGTTAAATTTAGGTATTGGGTAGGATTATGAATGTAGAATATGGTCATGCAGAGTATGTGCTTTATAAGTACTAATAAACAGACAATATGTTAATAATTATAAACATGCTAAAAAGCTACTAGTAAATAGTGATAATTGGTCCCTTTACTAAAGTGTTACCGATTTTTCTAAAAACGATGTATGGATAACCAAATAATCCAGCGAGTGTCTTTCTTGAAATATTACAAACAGCATAAAAGTTATTCTGATGTTTAAGATTTGTGTACCACAATCTGAAGAAGACATTTTTCGAATGCTGCTAAAATGCCTTTTACTTGCTGAAAAAGTATAAATGATTAATCGGATGACAAGAGGCATGTAATAAATGTTTTTTTTATCAAAGTTTGATCTGAAGATAAGAAATTAGTGGTCTTAGAAATTTGCTGTAGTTCTGTAAATTAATTGATCTCTATCTTTCTAGATTATATGATGTCGGATTGTGACGAAGGGAATTTTCATGAAGATTTTGCCCATCAGCGTCCAATACCGACACCACGCACATCAATACCCTCACCTGTGCCCTCTCCATCTCTACGGCATAAAAGTATGTATGTGGGATATATTTGTATGAAAACTAAGTTCTTAATGCATTCAAATGAAATCATCACAGAATTATTGCATTTAATAAATATAAATATGATATTTTAACACCTAAATGCAATTGTTAATTTAAAAAAGCAAGCATACTCGTACTCTCAAAGAGAATGACTGCTGCCATGTGTTTGATGTATTTTAGTGTGCAGTATGACACCTAGTGGTCAAGTGATAGTATTACAGCGCTTTATCTGCTGCTTTGTCTTACTCTGGCAAAGGTTTTACTGTTTAATCCAGTGTTTGCGCACATAAATCACTTAATCAATTCATCATCATATTCTTCATTTTAAAATAAATAGCATTTTGCTAAGTTTTTTTTTCATAACAGGGAAACAAACTGACATAAAAGACTATGGTTTGATCAGTGCATGTTCATTATAAAGAAAGTGCAGTCAGCAGCGCTCCCAGTGGTCAGATGTTGCAGTGCAGCCCATTCTCATGTGGTCCCTTTGTGCTGGTGCGTCTTTCGTTCCAGCTGGGGCAGCATTTTGGTAATGATCACAGGTGAATCTGAGAGTCTGCCAGCCACAAAATGACTGTTAGTACACATCAGCACACTAAGCCCATGCCAGAAAGCAAGCATTTGTGCCAGATTAAATACTGGAAAATAGACAAAAGAGTATAATTTTAAATAAGTGAAATTCAGCCAAGTATGGTGACCCATACTCAGAATTTGTGCTCTGCATTTAACAGATCCGAAGTGCACACACAAAGAGCAGTGAACACACACCCAGAGCAGTGGGCAGCCATTTATGCTGCGGCACCCAGGGAGCAGTTGGGGGTTCAGTGCCTTGCTCAAGGGCACCTAATGCCGCGTTTCCACCGAAATTACCCGGCACATTTGTACCAGGAACTTTTTTTCCCAGGAACTTTTTTCCCCCCAGACCTGTTGCTTTCTGCGTTTCCACCGCGGTGTAAAGTACCGGGAAGATTAGGCAAATAGACTGGTGACGTAGGTCTGCACGCGTTTCTCAATACAAAGTATGCTGATTTTGGACGTGCGTTCTCTGTAGTGCGGACTGTGCATTCGACTCGGGAGTGTGATGTCCGCGACGACGCAAATCCAGTAAATCTGCAAACAGCAGCATATTGATGCTGATAACTTGATAACTTCAGTCAGCTGACCATGACTACTATTTTCCTCTCTGTATATTTACAATAAAACGAAATAGGATATCAAATACCACTGCCTCCTCTCGTTTTCATTTAAGCATAATAACAGCTACAGAAATGTACTTAGTTCAGGGATATGTGTATATATACAGCCATTACAATGAAACGAAATATTATATAGATTTGCCTTTTTTATTTTCATTTTAATATATAGATAAATTGAATACAGACCAAAGATAACCTGTGAGATTTACCCAAAACGAATTATATTTTATGTTTAACCACTAAAGAGACATCAGAGCCAGCGGCACACATCAGAAGGTCTAGCCGAGGTGAGGCTGCTTCTCGGCGGATAGATGATCACTGAGCTCCCGCTGGTCACGTGGAGCTGACCGTCTCTGAGATCGGCGAAACACATTTTTAAATAGGCGCTGTCTTTATAAATAAACCACATATTTGAGTTTTAAACAACTACATTCTCGCCTGAAATACTTTTAAAATTACATTTCATGACACAATAAAACAGTAATATTTTGAACATGATCCGAATAAATGGTGGTTGAACTCAACCAATGCTGCGTGAACTCAACTCGCTTTGGCTACTGCAATTTTCCTCTCAGTATATTTACAATAAAACGAAATAGGATATCAAATACCACTGCCTCCTTTCGTTTTCATTTAAACATAATAACAGCTGCATAAATGTACTTAGTTCAGGGATATACAGCCATTACAATGAAACGAAATATTATATAGATTTGCCTTTTTTATTTTCATTTTAACATATAGATAAATTGAATACAGACCAAAGAAAACCTGTTAGATTTCCCCCGCAGCTGAATTATATTTTATGTTTAACCACTAAAGAGACAGCAGAACCAGCGGCACACGTCAGAAGGTCTAGCCGAGGAGAGGCTGCTCTAGGCGGATACATGAGGACTGAGCTCCCGCTGATCGCGTGGAGTTCACCGTCTCTGAGATCGGCGAAACACATTTTTAAATAGGCGCTGTCTTTATAAATAAACCACAGATTTGAGTTTTAAACAACTACATTCTCGCCTGAAATACTTTTAAAATTACATTTCATGACACAATAACAGTAATATTTTGAAAATGTTGATCCGAATAAATGGTGGTTGAACTCAACCAATGCTGCATGAACTCAACCAATCAGGATGTTTAGCGGCCAAGTCCCGCCCCCGAAAGTTCAGGAACTTTGAAAAAGTACCACCTCGCCAGCAGGGACTTTCTGAGGGGCATTTTTTTTACCCGGAACTTTATTTAGTTCCTGGTTCCTGCGGTGGAAACACACCGAGTACCAGGCCAAAGTCCGTAGTTCCTGGGTAAAGTTACTGCGGTGGAAACGGGGCATAAGTCATGGTATTGAGGGTGGAGAGAGCACTGTACATGCACTCCCCCCACCTACAATTCCTACAAAAGAGAGAGAAAGAGAGAGAGGGAGAGATAGTGAAAATCTTTTATCAAAAATAAAAATGGTATATTAATATAAAATATTATATATAAAAATATATAATATATATAAAATAAGTCTAAAATGTATTGTTTAAATTTAGTAATTTAGATAAAAATATATAGAATAAGACAAAATGAAGATCATCACATGACACAGATTCAAGTCTTTCATACTGCGGCAGACTGTCCATTAATAAGAAAAATATTTTTTTTTCCAGCTCTTCTTCTGTGTTTTAACATAAACTCATTATTCCTTCATTTAAATTCATAGTTTACTCTCTCTCTCTCTATCTCTCTCTCCCTTTGTAGATGACGCAGTAACGGGGGAGTTGTCCAAGTTGCTGAATGAAATAAAGATCTGCCGTGATAAGGATTGCTCCTTTGAGGAGCTGTGTCAGACCATCTCTTCTCACTCTCAGTCCATGGAAAGCTTCGGCAGTGGGCGGCTGTCTGACGAGGAACGAAACGGCACACTCACTCGAATAAACAAGGTGTGCATTAAGAAGCAAATACAGTACACCAAATGTTTGCTTTTTTGCTGATTTTGAACCGTTTTTATGCAGTTAAAGCAATATTTTATCAGATTATGCCCCCAAAATGTGTGTTCTCCAAGAAAATAAAATTAATGACATCAGACCATTGGTATCAAGAGGTTCTAATGAGCTTTGAATAATTATGAGTATTTCACTGTTGATGCACCGTGGCCAGCAGAGGGCAGGAGTAAACACTGGTATCCCTTCAATTTATATAATCTCACAAATACATATTTATAGCACTATAACAGCCTCCGATCTAATCACTTATGTTATTTTACACAGACAGAATCATATTTTTGATCACATTGCTGGCTTAGGGAGTGACTTTAACCTTATGTAATGGATAGAACGCGTTAGAAAAGTGTGTGACGGAGTGGACGTTTGCTGAAGGTGTCATGGTTTAGCTGTCACAGTGACCACTGGATCACGGTTTACTCTCCTGCGTTTGTTTGATCAATACAATTAAATGTGGAGTCGGGTCAATCAATCAAAGTCTGCAGAGCCCAGATAAACAAGCAAAGACACGCATGCACACAAACACTCTTCTGAGCTGTTCGGTCGATTCCAGTCACGTGTAAAAAAAAAAAAAACCCTAAGACTTGACTGAAGGGGTTGGAGTTGTTTGCAAGGTCTATAAAAGGGTTCTGGGAACAATTACTTGCTATACATTATGCCTGCCATTCACAAAACAGTTATTTTAATTAATTAATAATGACATATTTTTTGCAGATGTCTGAGAAATTGTTTAGATATTTTCCATTATATTTGCAGCAAACAATCATTGTTTTACATAACCATATCATAATTTAAATAAAATTAGTTTTTGTATGTGTTATTTATATATGGTCATACTGTATATTTTTGTGGCTCAACACTAGAAATGTGTTTCTACATGGAGTTCTGGAGCTACAAAAGAAAAAGAAATAGCTCAATCAGACAGAACGAGTCATTGAGAGTCAGACTATTATTGGCACATATTTAAACCATGAATCAGGTTGCAATTCCTCTAAAAAAGTCACAGAAACACTGTCCAAAAGGCACAGACAAGCAAAGCAAGCGTTCATGTTGGAATGTAGAGTGAAACAGAGACTTTTCAAAAGTCAAAAGTTAAAATAAGTTCACTCTTTTACAGAACAGTTCCTATGAACTTAAATAAGGAACATCAAGAACTTAGCCAGTTCTCTATTGACATCTAATAAAAAAAAGCTATGCATCAAGCGTTATGGTTGCTATGCTCATCTTGGAGGCTTGCTTTAAAGCAAAATGATGATTGGTCACTAAAACGTTAGGTTTTCTTCTTTTTGTTTTTGTTGGAGTTGTCAGTCTCCTCCTCCTTATTCAGTCTGTGACTTATCTTAAGCTTGTGTTATGATGGCGTGAACTGAGATCTGTATCTGTACTAGTCTGTGTGTACTACTCTCGTGACTGTATGTAACTGTGTATCTCTCTCCACCTGGTTGTAGCGACCCACTCCCCCGTTGCCCCCAGCGATGGAAGAGGAGGAAAAGAGCTGCGGACCATCAGGCCTGTGGGAGGCACTCACTCCCTGCAACGGCTGCAGAAACCTGGGCTTTTCTCAGGTACACACACACTCACACTTCCCATCCTTATAAAGCAGCTATAGACTTTAGTGGATAAAGAATTTGTAAATATTGTACATATTTTAACGTAAGAAATAAATAAATAAATAATATTAATACAGAAACCAGTCAATTAATATATAAAATGTATTTATTTATTTATAATATTTAATATTAAAATCATTTAATATTTTATTTATTTTTAATAGTTTATTTAGCAATATTATGGTTGTTTATTGTTTATTTCTGTTTATGTTTTATATTTGTATACTTTGTGATTCATTCCTAATTTTTTTTTTCTGCATTTGATGTAATTTTTGTATTTTATATGCATAAAGTACACAAAATAGCCAATAAATATAATACTATTTATACTAAATAATATAATTCCAATTTTATTATATATTATAATATAAGAATATATTTTTAAAGTAATACATTTAAATAAATTCTTATAACAACTTTATTAAATATTTGTCCATTTATTTATCTATGTGAATAGATTTTTATACATTTATACATATTTTCTATTCATAAAATACACAGAATAACCAAGTAAACATTATAATAATTATACTAATTTTTATTATAGTTATAATAGTATAATATACTGTAATATAAAAATATAAAATACATATATTTTAAAGTAATAAATATAAAAAAGTTCTATATGAATAGATTTTTATATTTTGTACTTTTTATATATAGTTTGTATATTTATACACATGCATGTGTGTGTGTGTGTGTGTAGGGCTGGACAATATATGGAACGATATGACCATGCAATCATCTTCAATAATGAACTCGATATAGCGTAGCTTGTCAGTGAACTACGGCTGTGTATTAACTGCCGCTCCATTTTGAAATCAGGTGATGGGGATTTACCACTAATCACGGAACCGGCTTTACTGACGAGATGCACATGATCATATCGTTCCATATATTGTCCAGCCCTAGTGCCGGTACTAGCAAGCTATACCTAATGAAGTGGCCAGTGAGTATATGTGTCTATATATAGACACACACACACACTCACTGGCCACTTTATTAGGTATAGCTTGCTAGAACCGGGTTGGACCCGACCCAACCGTTTGCCTTCAGAAATGCCTTAATTCTTTGTGGCATAGATTCAACAAGGTGTTGGAATGATTCCTCAGCGTTTTGTTCCATACTGACATGATAACATCATGCAGTTGCAGCAGATTTGTCAGTTGCACATCTATGATGCAAATTTCCAGTTCCACCACATCCCATAGCTGCTCTATTGGATTGAGATCTGGTGACTGTGGAGGCCATTTGAGTAAAGCGAGCTCATTGTCATGTTCAAGAAACAAGTCTGAGATGATTTGAGCTTTGTGACATGGTGCATTATCCTGCTGGAAGTAGCCATCAGAAGATGGGTACACTGTAGTCATAAAGGCATGGAGATGGTCAGCAACGATACTCAGGTAGGCTGTGGCGTTTAAACAATGCTTACTTGGTACTAAGGGGCCCAAAGTGTGCCAAGAAAATATCCCCCAAACCATTACACCACCACCACCAGCCTGAACCATTGAGACAAGGCAGGATGGACCCATGCTTTCATGTTCTCTATGCCAAATTCTGACCCTATTCTGAATATTGCAGCAGAAATCAAGACTCATCAGACCAGGTATCATTTTTCCAATCTTCTTTTGTCCAATTTTGGTGAGACTGTGCAAACTGTAGCTTCTGTTTCCTGTTCTTAGCTGACAGGAGCGGCACCCGCTGTGGTCTTCTGCTGCTGTAACTGCTTCAGGGTTTGATGTGTTGTGTGTTCAGAGATGCTATTCTGCATACCTTGGTTGTAACGAGTGTTTATTTGAGTTACTGTTGCCTTTCTATCATCTCTAACCAGTCTGCCCATTCTCCTCTGACCTCTGACATCAACAAGGCATTTTCGTCTACACAACTGCTGCTCACTGGATATTTTCTCTTTTTCGGACCATTCTCTGTAAACTCTAGAGATGGTTGTGTGTGAAAATCCCAGTAGGTCAGCAGTTTTTGAAATACTCGGAGCAACCTGTCTGGCACCAACAACCATTCCACGTCCAAAGTCCCTTAAATCCCCTTTCTTCTCCATTCTGATGCTCAGTTTAAGCTTTTTAACTTCACAGACAAATGCAAGATAAAACAGGTACGTTCGTTTTATGAAGTATCATGTTGCTATGGAAGCTTTAGCCGACTAACAGTGAGGTCTCCAAAGACCTCCTGGGCATTAAAAAAAAACGAATCTTTTTATCTTTAATTCTGATTGAGGATGAAAACATGGATAAGGAAATATTAATGGTTTGATTTAGGGTTTGGCTTTCATAATGCTAGGATGAGCAAGAGGGATTCCCGTCCCTCAGACAGGAAGTCTAGTTATTCCACAGGAAGTGTAATCATGTCACACGCTGATCCGCCCACCTGCGCCATGTGAGGAGACCTCCCGCTACCATGGAAACAGGCATAGGCTCCAGCTTCAGGAAGAGTTAGGGGTTCCTTGGACTGCGAGTCATACCTCTGCACCCACAAACCAATCCTGAACTCGGTCACTGGCTCTCCTCCACAGGGAGAGAGATGCATGCAGATTCCGAGGGGTTCTCGTAGTTGCTAGGAGACACAGAATTCATAAAGTGCAAGGCGTGGGATATCCACCCACTTCCCAATTGACAGATCTGAGTCTCCATCAAAACAGGTGCGTCACAGCACTGCGCAATAACATCCAGAGAAAACATCCAGAGATGGAGAGAGAGACTGGCTGTCGTCCTCTGCTTTCTCATTCAAGCTGTTCTCCAGCATTCCTCTGGCTCCCTTTGTTATTTTTCTATCCATTCAAGTTTTCACCATTCGTTTTTTCCTGTTATGTCATCTATTTGCGAATGTAAAATGAGGCCTGTGTTTGTTGTTTTATCGGTTTGTACTGTTTTTTTCTTCCTCTATTCCCAAATGCTGCATTCAGCAAATATGATTTTAATGTTTATGCCGAAAACGTATTGTGATTCCAGATCAGAGTAAGCGCTCTGTAGCATCAGTAGCATCCGCTTTGCAGTGGTTTTCTCTGCAGATTAAATGACTATTTACAAACAAACACTCTGCGGAGACACTTCTGGATTGTTCTGGCAACCCGGAAAAGAGCTGTTTTAGGTTAGGACTACAATATAATTGAATTGTATATGACTGAAAATGCTTCACAATACAATATATACAACTAAATGTGCTATGAGGGGATGAAATTAATTAATCACCAGTCAATTTGGCTACTAAATTTTTAAGTTACCAGCCATGTGTGTGTGTGTGTGTGTGTGTGTGTGTGTGTATAAAAGATACATTACATTTAAAATTAAAACAATAAAAAATGGCAGTAGGTGGCAGCAAGTCACTGTTAAAGGGGTCATATCATGATGCTAGAATGTTATTTTGTGTATTTGGTGTAATGCAATGTGTTTATGCGGTTTATTTTCCAAATACTGTGCCTTAATGTTGCTCCCCTATTCCTCGCCTTTCTGAAACGCGTAGATTTTTTTACAAAGCTCATCGTTCTGAAAAGTGAGGTGTACGCTGATTGGCCAGCTATCCAGTGTGTTGTGATTGGCTGAATACCTCAAGCGTGTGATGGAAATGTTCTGCCCCTTAACACTATGATGCCGTCTCCCGGCACGACCAGACAAATCAATAAAACCCATTTCAAATGAGGCTTTTTTTTGCATCCATTCGGGACATATTTACTGATTACAATGACTTATACTGTCTTTTTATGTGTTGCATTGCGTATCACGCTGTGTAAACATTAAATCATGTCTGCATTTGTGATGGAGTAATGACAAACAACAAGCTCCACTCTGCTCAAAACTCGCATTTGAATCATCAGTGGCAAATTCTTCAAATATGTAAACATAGAGACAGTGAGTTAGAAGCGCCAGACTGTGAGTCAGAAACGCCAGACTGTCCTTGCAAAGTTGGAGTTGCCCCACTTTGTAAAAACAGCCTTTGTGCAAAGAGCCATTTTAGGCCACTGGTTCAGGAAACAGTCCACGTCCTCCATAAAATGCGCTGCACACATCTGAATATTTCATTTGACCTGTTCTGATACAGTGTTGTAAATACAACTTAACCACTGATTTCTAGTTGTGTCCTCTTTAGGAAGTCCAAACAAAGTAGTTTCACTTTCACAACGAAGCACTTAGCAACTCCATGACATGGCGGTGGCAGCAACAGCTTTCTTTGCATGAACGTTTTGGCGGCGTTATGCACATAGTGCCCACTTCCCACATAGTGATGCAGACATGTGGGGACGTGTTTAAATGAGGCTTTTTAGGTAGGCATGGTTGACTGTTAACTTTTATAAAGAATATCTCTCTGGATTTTAGACTTTAGTCGCTTTAGCACGCACTCTGTAGGTGTGTTTTTGTTTTTTGCAATATACTCGATAATGTCATGACGTCTCACGAGTTCAGTATTTGTGCTAAACCTGCATAGATTTGACTTGTATGAACTTCCCAAAGAAATTGAGTGAACATAACTTAAGAAAAGTAACCCGCCAAATTGGCTAGTGATTTGGCAACATGTTAATTTCAAACCCTGGTGCTATGGCAATGTTGACTCTTGAGGCATAGATTTGACAAAAACAATAATGCAATACTAATTAAACTATTGCATTCATTCTTAATGTAGTTAGTAACTTTAACAGACAATAGTTTAGTTTGATCAAGTCTGACTCCCTCATTTAGGGAAGTCATGGCCTAATGGTTAGAGAGTCGGACTCCCAATCGAAAGGTTGTGAGTTCGAGTCCCAGGCCGGCAGGAATTGTGGGTGGGGGGAGTGCATGTACAGTTCTCTCTCCACCTTCAATACCATGACTTAGGTGCCCTTGAGCAAGGCATCGAACCCCCAACTGCTCCCCGGGCGCCGCAGCATAAATGGCTGCCCACTGCTCCGGGTGTGTGCTCACAGTGTGTGTGTGTGTTCACTGCTCTGTGTGTGTGCATTTCGGATGGGTTAAATGCAGAGAACAAATTCTGAGTATGGGTCACCATACTTGGCTGAATGTCACTTCACTTCATTAAGTCTGATAGTTAAGGCACATCACAATAGGTATTTTTGCTTTAATCACATTTCTTAGTTTTATTGGTATAAAGTATAGGGATGAATTCTCACTATTGACTAGTTGCTTATTAGCATGCTTATTATTAACATATTGGCTGTTTATTAGTACTTATAAAGTACATATACTGCATAAAAAATTCTACTTTTCCATCACAGGAATTAATTACATTTTACCACATATTACAATATAAATTTATTTCTATAAATTTCAGCTATTTTAAACTGTAATAAAAATCACACTATTACTGTATTATTGATCGGATAAATGCAGAATTGCTGAGCAAAAGACCCTTCTTTTAAAAACAAAAAATTTTATCGGTCACGAACTTTTGAACAGTAATGCATATAAAATGCTATAAAAACATCTCAGTAAAACCATATCACTGCCATCTCTATTCCAAGGGATCTGGAATTCCAGCTGCTTGTTATCCTGATCATTTAATCTATCATTTTCCTCAGTTTGCATAAAACATCTCTATTACGCCTAAATTACTGCATTTCATTGCTTTTACAGGAGTAATTTCATTCTTCAGTCTTGTCTCGTCCAGCTCAATGATTTTGTGCTCTTTCAAAAGGCCACTAACTACTGTATGGCTAATTAAGAGCTCTGGGAAGTGAAGTTTTTCATGTGTATTGTCCATTTAATTGAACAGAATGTCTTTATATGTGTGTGTCAGTAAACTTATGTCCCTGCTCTCACTGACTGCCCAGTGTGATTTAGGAGCCGAGCCGCCGCTCGCTGTGTTTAATAGATCACTCTAAAACAGCGCTGGGATAAGAATCCTAAACGTCTGCTTGTATTTTATGAGCCGTTTAGAGCCAAATGCAGGAGATGGATCGAGAACGGGTTATATTGCATATAAATTTACAGCCTTCATAAAGCTGGATTCAACACAAACGCCTTATTAATGGATGAGTTATACAAATATGTATAAGTTGTTGTGAGAGGGATTTGAGTAATAAAAGTTCTTTACCACCAAATTAATGCTTTTGTTTGTGAGTTGAGCTCTTGAAACCAATTTAGTGTGTGGCATTAAAATTGTATGAACAACCACATTACTTCTGCTGTTCTTGGTGGGCTTTGATGTCGTCTCTGAATCTCCATCGTTGTTTAGAGCTTGGATTACTCACACGGGCACTGTGATAATATAAAGGAAAGCCATGACTGTAGTTATTCCAAAGCAGCGGGCTCCCTCAAGTGATTGCATTAAATGTTTCCTCCGTCATATTTGTTTTAATCTTCATCCTCCTCCTCCTGCTCTCCCACAGTGTGGCATAATCTCTTTTGTATATCCGTGACTCATGTTTAAAATCTCAGAACCCCAGCGGTGGCTTTATTTACCGAGAAGGTTTCCGCACTTCCTCCTAGGTGCTGAGAGATAATTAGGGCAGCTAATGAATGTTAACTTCTCACAGCCTGCGCAGGCTGTGCGTGATAAGATGATGATGGCTTGTCCTGCATAAGAAAGTTCTGATGAGGACTCAAAGCTCAGAATGCCCCCGGTCTTCCTACTGGCCCTTTGTGACTGTGTTTGGTTAACTAGCTGAGTTTTTCCTAACTGTCTGGCTTTTTTAGATGATCTGTCACTCTGTCCTCACACTCATGTCTTATTAGTTTACTTTTAAAAGTTAATGCAAGTTTGTTTGTTTTGTTTTAGTAACACAGAATGAAACTACTGATGACTCACCCCGCACTAAAATTAATGTACCTAAGTCTCATTGGCTGTTTTTAATCCCTTTGATTATGTCTTGCCTCGATTTCCTGTTTCAGTAGGAAATGTAATAAAACTGTGATACTCGAGCGGTTTAATTGTGTCTACTAGAAAGCCCAAACTTTTTTAACTAGAACTTTGTCTCCTGCAAAAACAAAAAATTGGTCTTGCCGTTTTGATGGGTCTTGTGACAAATACACTGGCTAATATATAATGCTGTAACAGAATAGTCACAAATATACTGGGGGATTTTCTTCAGATTTACTTCTTAATGTGAAATGCTAAAAGGCAGTTAATGTTCTCAGGCCAATCATCATTTGCAGGTGTGGCAAAATGTTAATTTTGGATCCTAGTTGTAAGCATTCATGACTGAACAATCCTTCAAAACCAGTAGTCCTCTTTGACCTGCAGATGCACCCTTCTGTTTTTTCTCATTCCTATGGATTGAGCTGGTGTGCTGAGGGAAAGCGTATCAGAGTTCATAGTTACATCGGGAGCAGGTGCTAAATGTGTAAAAGTGTTTAATAGGAAAAGGGAATAACAGTAGTCAGGCATTTTTATAAAAGTCATAAGGGATTTCCATGTCTGTCTGCTAATTTTCTCTTTTATTCACACTGTAATATGTCAGGCAGAAGGAGATTATTTTGTCTGGAAGTCTTTTAGCATGAAAATGGCTGTCTCAAACAGGCTACTTTATCTTGCTGAATTTATTTATTTGTAGTTCTTTCGTTTTCCCGCTTATTGTTTGTTCGGTTCATAATGAAGCCTCGCTGTGAGGCATATTGCAACAAAATTGTGTAAGCCAGAGGCTCGTCTGTATCAGTGAACTTTTCTGACTTCCTTCCCCCCACCGGTATCATCTCTGCATGCAAAGCCCTCCTCTAAAGCACATGACCAAACTTATCTTCCCTCTCTCGCTTTATATCAATCCCTCTATCTGTTCAGAGAAGGTTTCTGAGGGCCTTTTATGCTGTGGGGTCCTCCTCCAAAATATGCAGAGCTCAGATTAGAACAGCACAGGAAATGGCAGTGGCCATTCAGATCAGATACTGTATCAACTGAGAAACAGCAGTGACAGAACTCTGGATAAATGTGAAGAAAACCAAAGGGAATAAAGTGAAAAGAGCTGATTAAAGAAGAAAAGGAGTAAGGGAGGAATACAGGAGTTAAGCCGACTGTAAAGGCTGTCAGGCCCCAGTCACATGTGCGGCTGAAGATTGCAGACGTGACTGAGGGCCGTCCAGGCAGATTTCCTATTTGGATCCGAGTGCAGCAACTGCAGCTCTGCATCAGGACGCTAATTACTGACCTGAACCGCTTCTGTTTGTTTTGCACTCTTCCTTTTCAGAGAAAAAAAAATGAAGTTCCTGTCTCTGCTGTCAGAGAGAGGCAGAGAGAGAGAACAAGAGTTGTAGTGTCCTCGGACAGTCAGGCGCAGCGGGGTCATTTTGTTCATACGCCGAAGGATTGACATTTTTTACTGTTACTGTGAAGAAAAACGGCTCCACAAGAGATAAACAGGTACTGATCTATTTTACTGTAAGTGTGAAGTCTATGCTTTGTGTGTATACGAGCTTAATTATAAGAGGCCTAAAGAGGCCTAAATCTGACAAAAAAATGTACTGACAAATAGAATTATTGTTTTTAAATGAGTATGGACGTAATTATAAAATTGTATATGTGATTATAATTGTATTATATATTTTATTTGATTAAGATTATTGTATTGTTTATCGTAATTATCAGTGTTCTTGTTATTTATTAATTATTTATTTAATTTTTCCAATTCAAAATTTTTTTCAAGTCGTCATATTATTTCACCAGCAGTATAACTGCAGAATCGTCATCCATAACTTTGCTGTAGTTTTTTTCTCATTCTGTGTGGCCAGTGTGTAGTTTCCTGTGTAAGCGTGTGCATGCTAGCGTACAACGCAGGAAACCACGGATTCAAAGGCCGTCCATTTCCCCTCCTTCCTGCTCTCGGAGTATTTTCCTCAGCGTATGCCTAGCTCCTCTCTCCTGCCCCACCATTCTATTAAAACTGACACATAAAGTCCAAAAGTAAGTTCTTGTGAATGCAGCTTTGATCTCTATCTCTGTTTCTCTCTTTCTTACCTCTCTAATATTCTGTCTGTTGATTTCTCTCGGGAATGCTTCTGTTCTTCCTGATGAGCTTCGTTCAATGTGTCTTCACAAATTAAGGGAGAAGGGAAAACCATCATTAGAGGAGTTGGTAGAATAGGAGAAATGCGCAGTTTACATGGAAAGGGGCAATTGAAGATGAGATAAAGATCTGAAGGCACATTCCTAAACCTAAGTTTTAAACTTAGGTTTAAACTTGACCTTTTCAAGCGCCACTCAAATTTCTTTTCAGAAAACATATACAAAAAAAAACTAGTTGTAAAACTTTAACCACCAAGAGCAACCTGGCAACCACCCATAAAAATCACCATTTCATCATAAAAATGACTTAATGCCCTAATAACCACTTAGCAACAACCTTGTAAACACAATGAAGACAATTAACACAACAACCACAACAAACACCCTAGCAATGCCCTAGCAACTACCCACAACAATCGAGCATCATGGAGACAACCATTGCATGGGCAAGCACCACATACAATCACCTAACAACACCGTAGTGATCATCCTGAAATTGTAAAATCCAGTTGATAATTTTGCCTCAGGCAATCCGATGCTTACCACAGCAGACATCCTAGCAACACCCTAGAAATGGCCTTCAACTACCCACAGCAATCTTTTGAATGTGCCTGCACCACTCACAATCACGTAGCAATGCCCTAGTTGTCAGCCAGACCACTCTAGTAACCACTTAAAAACTACAATATACACCCTAGCAACGCCCTAGTAATCACAATCAACACCATAGCAACCACCAAGCAATGACTTAGCAGCTACTTAAACAATCTAGTATCATGGAGGCAACTTGTATGGGCAGGCACCACTCACAATCACCTAGAAATACTCCAGACCACTCGGGTAACCCCCTAGTACCCATAATAAATACCCTAGTAATGCCCTTGTAATTACAACCAACATCATAGCAACCATCTAACAACACCCTAGCAACAATGTCACTTACCGTTACCTAGCAGTATCCTAATAACCAGCCAGACCACTCTAGTAAGCACCTAAATATCATAAAAAAACACCCTATACACCATAGTAACGACTTTCAACACCATAATAACCACCTAGCAATGACCTACTCTATACAATTTAGCGTCATGGAGGAAATTTGCATGGGCAAGCACCACTCACAATCGGCTAGAAATACACTAGTAACCAGCCGAACCACTCTAGTTACCACCTACAAACCATAGTAGACACCAAATTAACACTATAGCAAATATCTAGCAATTCTGGCAATCCTGGCAGCTGCCTACAACAATGTATGGTCTTGGAGGCGACTTTTGCACGGTAATGCAGCACCCTGCTCACTTCTGTTAACTTCCCTTTCGCACAACCCTTTGATTCACAAGTGGAAGCTAGTTAGCTTTGTATTTATGAATATTCATACCCACACTAATGCAAGCTGAACCACATTAATATATGTTTTATACCACCTGTGTCTGAGTGCAGGGCATAAAACTAACTTTTTGCCACACCTGCCAATGGCCAGTGATGTGATGAAATTTACTGGCCAAAACATTTTTTTTTACCCACCATGAAACTCTTTTTGCAGAAACAGGCAGTTATTACAATGACTAAACATATTTACAATGTTTTTAATTTGTCATTTACTTTACTTACAAGTAAAAAACAAACAGATTTATTTATCCTTTTTTTTCTAAATAAAGTTGAGATTCTTGTCCTTTGCATGTTTTCAGCTGTCCCGATCTCTTTCTGGGGGGACCTATAAAATTTGAAATTAATTTGAAAGCTTAAATCTATAAAAGGTTCAAATCAATTGCATATTTATATTGTCATAATTTCACTTTGAACCTCCAAATTGATGTAGAAACAACATCAAGACAGTATATTTTAAAATGTAATCTTTTTGACTTAAAGTATTGAACTATTAAATGAACATTTAAAAGGCTCTGAAATATTAAGTGATTTTAAAACAATCTTCACATACACTATAATTTGTGTATGCATGAATTATACAGATTAATCTTTATTTCGAGCTACAAAAGTTAATCAGCGACTAGAGCAGTCTTCTTTTTTGTTTTGTTTTTGGATTTACATCAATGACAGACTTCAGCAGGTTTTACTTTAAAAGCAGTGCTGTCTCTATTTCTCCAAACTCTTTATGGTCATTTAAGACTTTATAACTCATTTAAGACTATGTTTATAACTCGACAAATCAACATATTTTGACATAATTGTGTGTGTGTTTTTGTCCATTATAGCACTACTGGTATGCTGTCTAAAGCGGCTTAGTGTGTGTGTGTGTACTGCCAAACAAGCACCGTTTAGGCGGCGTAACCCCAGGTGTGTGTCGCCACATTCTCAGGTTATGAAGAATAAAGAAGTGAAAAGTTAATTTTCCTAAAAAAAAAGCAGCAATATCTTGTCAGGTAAAAGTTATTAAAACCGTATCTAGGGACAAGCGGGCCATCACATTGCTCTGACCTTATCAGCCGTTTTGTATCCAATTTGATTCACTCTTGTCGCTTACAGAACAGTTAATCACGATGACCTTGTCTTCGGAAAATATTATTTTATTCACTCACATCAGAAACAGCGAATGGCGACTGACACTGTTACATATACTCGACAACGCTGATTTTTACTCGCATTTGGTGCTTGGCGAGTGTTCATTTTAGGCCCTGTCTTAGTGTGTATGGAGAGTGAGTGTTTTATTTACTTTTAACCAAGACCTGATCTTGAGTGTCTGTCTGTATGGAATTAACTGAACGGCTGTATCGTAGACAAATCAGGAGAAAAAACAGAGAAGGAGACAAAGGTCTTTCTTTCTATCCCGTGTGATAAATCGCTCTGCCCCTGTTCCCGGCACATGATGGATGTGTCTAATGCTTGCTGGGTGATGCTGGATTTGGGACTGACAGGTAGAGTAATAGTCGTCTGAGAAGAAATCGATGGGGTTCATGGGAAATAAGTGCGATGACAATGGGTGCAGCTTGGCCTGTGCTATGTTTACTTTGAGGGATGGTTGCCCTCACACGCCTGCTGTGTTGCACTCATGAAGACAAACAGGCAGCAGGAGGTGATGGCAATGTTTCACTGATGATGATAGAGCAGGGTGACATGGATGGATGTTTATCCGTGTCATTTGATGTGTGAGACAGAACGGTTGATCTTCACAGAGAGAAGCTCTCAATTGGATGCTGAGTGTTTTTTTTTTTGTTGTTGTTGTTGTTTTCACACACACAAAAAAAAATGTGGTGCCTTTTAGGTAGCTGATGTGTATTTTTTGAAAATTCTATTTATTTATCCATCCATTCATCTTTTTGCTATCTGTCTGTCTAAAGACTCTGGTTTGTGTTATGTTGTTTGTGTGCAGGACAAGCGATGTGCTGAAATTGCCCATTCTCCATCCCTGGATGTGTTTTTACCAGAAGATGAGGACAACCCTTACGAGTCAGTGGCTACAGCTGTCACACGCAAACCCTGCTCTCTGGACATCCACCTCCACAACGCCTGTCCTCGCAACGGTTAGTAACTTCAAATCAATAAAACGATTAAAATCAATGAAAACTATATAAAAATCAATTAAAAACTAAATGAAAGTTAAAAAAAAACTGCATTCATACCTGTCAGAAAAATTCTTCATGTACCTCAGTAAATTAAAATATAAACGTCATTATCAATCCATTTTTTTATTCTTTATATGCTGTATTATCAGGCCAAACTGAATATTAAATAACGGAAAATGGGCAGGACTTAATTGTATTTTTTGAGAATTGATTGGATTGTGAAACATTCATAAATATGTATATATTATTTAATACTATAAACCCAATTCCGGAGAAGTTGGGACGTTTTGTAAATTTCAATAAAATCGAGAATCTGTGATTTGTTAATATTTATATCTTTTATTTAATAGACAAAATTACAAAGAAAAGATTTCCAATGTTTTTACTGACCAAAGTAAATGTATTTTATAAATATAAAAAAAACAAAATGTGTTTTTGTGCTGCAGCAGCATGGTTTCATAGAGACAGCAGATCTGTCTCCTATTGAAAATGTATGGCTCATCATGAAAAGGAGAATCAGACAACAACAATCACAGACTGCTGAGCGTCTAAATTATATTATATTATATTATATTATATTATATTATATTATATTATATTATATTATATTATATTATATTATATTATATTATATTATATTATATTATATTATATTATATTATATTATATTATATTATATTATATTATATTATATCTAGCACAAACACCTGCTTGGACGTTCACTTAGCAGGTGTATTCAATTATGTTTAGACAGTGGAAAGTTGGACACCCCTCAATTATAAATTATCTCTTGTGAAAAAGAAATGTACTAAAATGTATTTGAAAATACATTTATTTCATGCTAAGTATACTACAAATACATTTACATATTTATGTACTTAATAAAAATACCTGACATTTGTACTGTTAGTATACTAATCTGGTATCCTTAATGTCTGCTAAATTGGAACAACTCATTTTGTATTTAATGTACTTTAATTATGCTGTAGTAGTGTCACGCTGTCTGGTCTCTGTTTCCCTGAGTCTCCACTAGTGATCTCACTTCCCCATAGGCACCTCACCGTAGGCACAACAATTCCCGCAAAGCCTTGTCCCTTCATCACAGTAATTGCACTCCTGTTAATTGCACTCAGGTGTCTTCACTTGATAGTCATTACCCTGCCTATATTAACCGGTCTTTTCTGTTTATCTTCATGGAGTCCTTTCTTTCCGTCACCCAGTTTCCTCGCCTTCCGAATTCCTCGTCTTCCGAGTTCCTGTTCCCGTTCCCGTTCCTGTTCCTTCCCTGTTTGTTTATTTGTTGGATGGATTTATGGTTTTGACCCAGCTTGTTGATTTCTCTTTGGATTACCCATTAAAACCCATACTGCGATTGGATCTCTCGTCTCCTGCGTTTCACTGGGTCTCCGATCGTAACAGAGGGACTCCATCCTGTCGAGATCCAGCGGTGTGGGACTTCATTCCCATTCCCCAGCCAGTATGGTGGAGCGGAGGGCGAAATATTTAAAATTAACCACCCTCCGCCAAGAGGGCAATGAGGTGGGTGCCATGGCACATGTGTTCTGGACCTTGGCGGAGGGTATGGGATATAATGAGGTGGCCCTTAAGGACATTTTCAACACCGGTCTGGATGAACCGGTACCTCGCATAGAAATGGATCAGTTGGATGCATTTGGTTTCTGGGAATTCCTGTGCTACTTGCAGCATCGGCTTCCGTGGGATGCCCCAGCCACTCCTGTCTCTCCCGGTGGGATGGCCGATTCTGAACCAGGGTCTGCAAACAGGAGGACCGCCAGCCCAGCACCACTGCACGGTATGGTCGCCAGCCCAGCGCCACGGTGCAAGATGGCCGCCAGCCCAGCGCCACTGCCCAAGTTGGCCGCCAGCCCAGCGCCACTGCCCAAGATGGCTGCCGGCCCAGTGCCACTGCACAAGATGTCTGCCAGCCCAGCGTCACAGCACAATGTGGTCGTCAGCCCAACACCACGATGCAAGATGGCCGCCAGCCCAGCACCACTGCACAAGATGGCCGTCAGCCCAGCGCCACAGCACAAGGTGACAGCCACAGTTGACCCTCCAGAGTCGAGTCAGGTTCTCGTTGACCCTCCAGAGTCGAGTCAGGTTCCCGTGGACCCTCCAGAGTCGAGTCAGGTTCCCGTGGACCCTCCAGAGTCGAGTCAGGTTCCCGTGGACCCTCCAGAGTCGAGTCAGGTTCCCGTGGACCCTCCAGAGTCGAGTCAGGTTCCCGTGGACCCTCCAGAGTCGAGTCAGGTTCCCGTTGACCCTCCAGAGTCGAGTCAAGTTCCCGTTGACCCTCCAGAGTCGAGTCAGGTTCCTGTTGACCCTCCAGAGTCAGGTCAAGTCACCGTTGACCCTCCAGAGTCAGGTCAAGTCACCGTTGACCCTCCAGAGTCAGGGCTAGTCACCGTTGACCCTCCAGAGTCAGGGCTAGTCACCGTTGACACTCCAGAGTCAGGGCTAGTCCCCGTTGACACTCCAGAGTCAGGTCAAGTCACCGGTAATATTCATGGGCAAAGTCAAGTCACCAGTGTTCTTCATGGGCAAAGGCAAGTCACCATTGATATTCATAGACAAAGGCACCTCACCATTGATCTTCATGGGCAAGGGCAAGTCACCAATGATCTTCATGGGCAAAGTCCAGTCACCAGTTTTCTTCATGGGCAAAGGCAAGTCACCATTGATCTTCATGAGCAGAGTCATGTCACCAATGATCTTCATGGGCAAAGGCAAGTCACCATTGATCTTCGTGAACAAATGCAAGTCACCAATGATCTAAATGAGCAGAGTCAGGTCACCAATGATCTTCATGAGCAGAGTCAAGTCACCATTGATCTTCCTGAATCCAGTCTAAACACCACGGAATTACCAGAGTCTCTCCATGTCTCTGCGGAACTAGCAGAGCCTCTCCGCGTCTCTGCTGAACTACCAGAGCCTCCCCACATCTCTGCTGAACTACTAGAGCCTCTCCTCATCTTGGCTGAACTACCAGAGCCTCTCCTCGTTTCTGCGGAACTTCCAGAGCCTCGTCACGTATCAGCCGAACTCTCTGAGCGCTCGACTGATCCTGTCGTGGCCACGGAGGCCACCCTTAACTTGTTCATGTTCTCTGTTTCAGACTTGCCTAACCAGAATTGCTCTCCTGTGTCATCGATCCCACTGTGGTGGTCATCTGCGCCGCCGGGTGGGCTTCTGTCTCGACCACACGGATGTGGTGGTCTTCTGCGCCACCCTGGTGGGCTTCTGTCTCGACCGCACAGATGTGGTGGTCTTCTGCGCCACCTTGGTGGGCTTCTGTCTCGACCGCATGGATGTGGTGGTCTTCTGCGCCGCCTGGGTGGGCTTCTGTCTCGACCACACGGATGCGGTGGTCTTCTGCGCCGCCCTGGGGGGCTTCTGTCTCGACCGCATGGCTCCAATTCCACCTTGCTCCTCTCTGGATTCCTGCCCTGTCGGTTCGGCCCTGGGACACTAAACGTTATGTCCTTCCTGGACTTGTGTTTTGTTGTTGTTTTGTTTTTGTTTTTTGTTTTTGCTCCTCTTCTCTCTGTTTCCATCTATGGCCTGGCCCTCCATCCTTCCCCCTGATCCTCCGCCGGTCCACCTCCCTCCTGGGCTCCTTGTTTTTGTTTTTCTCTCTGTTTCCCTCTATGGACCTGGCCCTCCGTCCCTCCCCCTGAACCTCTGCCAGTCCACCTCCCTCCTGGGCTCCTTGTTTTTGTTTTTCTCTCTGTTTCCCTCTATGGACCTGGCCCTCCGTCCCTCCCCCTGATCTTCCGCCAGTCCACCTCCCTCCTGGGCTCCTTGTTTTTGTTTTTGTTTTTTGATAGTCATTACCCTGTCTATATAAACCGGTCTTTTCTGTTTGTCTTCATGGAGTCCTTTCTTTGCGTCACCCAGTTTTCTCGCCTTCCGAGTTCCTCGTCTTCTGAGTTCCTGTTCCCTTTCCTGTTCCTTCCCCGTTTGTTTATTTGTTGGATGGATTTATGGTTTTGACCCCGGCTTGTTGATTTCTCTTTGGATTACCCATTAAAACCCATACTGCGATTGGATCTCTCGTCTTCTGCGTTTCACTGGGTCTCCGATCGTAACAAGTAGTGCTGAAGATATACTGTATATGTATAAGTATATTTGATTGTGCTAAAGTGGAGCTACTGCTAGTATACTTTAAATATCTTGCATTTTAAGACCGATATTGTTCTAATATCATACAGTCCTCATCAACAGTGACATTGAAACACATTTAGGCTTAATATTAAGAAATGTACATTGTGCACAAGTAGTTCTTCAAATATAGTTTAATTATAATTTTTATATCCGTCTCAAGTGATATGTCAGTATGTTAATGCCCAATGTTTTTTGGGTGTAGCGTGCAATAAACCAATAAGAGTCTCATCTTCCATTCCCTGTAAGTGCCAGTTGCGCTCATGCAATGACGGATTTGCTATTTACACGGTGGAATTTGGCAAGCGCAAAGACAGAACGCGTCTCTGAGATGAAACAGAGCTGCTTGTGTGCGAGCAAATAGATAGCCTATATCTATTGGCTATGCGATGACCATCCATTATGAAATTGTTAATTTTTAATATTTGGCATGTGTGTGTGCTGCTGTGTGTCCCTGCGTTTAATAAGCGGCGTGTACGCGCGTTTGTGGACACGCCTATACTAACACGCTCTTTACATAACAAAGAAAAAACATTGTGCCAGACTTTAGATCAGGTTTGAGTTGGTCTATGGCGCAGTCTATTTTCAGCTCCTTAAAATAGCAATGCACCAACAATGCGCCTGAACACACCTCTTTTTTAGACCAGCACGCCCATGGGCGCACAAATGGGCGCAAATGCATTTGCTAATTAAACGACTTGGCGCTGGACGGGAAAATGCGAACGGCGCTGGACTGAAACTAGCAAACACACTTGCTCTGCACCTTGCGTCGCATTGCGCCGGGCATATTATAGGGCCCTCAGTATGAAATAAATGTATTTTAAATATGTAACTTTTTTTCTGGGAATATTCTAGCATATTATATTATAGCTTATTATAAATACTTAACCAGATAGCTGTCCATGCTTTATTTTTAAACCAATTAGAACATTGTGCCCCATAGACCCTCTTGTGGTAGTGTTTAGGTGGATGAGTGTAGTGCTGGGATGCCGCAGTTCTTTCCTCTGGCATCATTCCTGCGGTAAGGGTTAGGGTTGTCATGGAAACAGCTTTAGCCTTACCCAGAGAGGTTGGTGAGTCACCTGCAAGTTGTCATGGAGACGCAGTGAGCCATGTCGCCTGTAGGCCAGTGATTCACACCTGATGCAGCCGCAGTCGCTGTTTATCTCGCAGACGACTCTATTAATGTAGCAGCACAGTACTTCACAGGTCTTCACTTCATCTATGTGTGTGTGTGTTTTATGAAACTATTTCCTGTGTTACTGTACTGTAACCCTCTGTTGGTGCTTGTGCTGATGTTTGTGTGAAGATTTGTGGATTTTGACCAGCTCTATTTTTGGCCTCTCGATATCTCCACAAGCATGAAATCACAGCTTGCAGGACTCTTTTCTCTGCCTGATTATAGTCAACACTGCAGGAAAGCACAGGACCAATCAAAACACTCGCACCGGTATATCCGAGAAAAAATAGAGATGCTTGCACATCACCGTTATGACGGGATAATCACTGTGTTGGGTTGAATGGATTCATGGTCTCCAAGGACAAATTTTTAGAGTGCATTTTGATTTCATGTTGCCTGAGGTTTGCAGTTTTTCTAATTTCTGTCACAGTTGAATACTGTTCAGATAATAAGAGAAGCAGAAATATGTGCTCATAGTTCACCTCTCTAGGTCATATCCTGTGTGAGTCTGTGCAAGAATGTTAACCATGACTTGCAAATAATGACTTGCAAGCCACAAAGCAGTTGTGAAATGTTTGGTAAGACTAAAGCAATATGTGTTTAAAATGAAAAAATCTTCGAGGATAATCATGAAAGCTAACTTTTAAAATCAACAGGCAACAGGAATAAAGGTGGGAAGCTAGTTAGCTGGCTGTGTCATCTAGGTAACCATTTCCACCCAGCTTTTGCAAGCAATATTGTGTTATGTTACACGATCAGACTGACTGTGTGGGATTTGCTGAGGATTTATTAAGTGACGGCTTGTCAAAACAGGATTTGGGTGGAAAGAATCAAGACGAGGCTCAGCATAAGTCCCGTTACAGCTGCTTTGGTGTGTCTTTTCCTGTTTATTTATCTTTTCTGTGTCCCTATCTTCTGTCTGTCCTCTCCTTTTCCTCTTCCTCCTTTTTTTGACTTAAATGAGCAAGTCGTGCTCAATTACGGTCATGTGATGAGCCTAATGTAAGACTTTTTTCCAGTATGTGGCCTCAGATCTACTCTTGTCCAACATTAACATTCTTCAACAAATCATATGTATGTGCTTTCTTTTGATTGTTTATCCAAATATGTAAAAAATAATTAGTGAAATGATGGTGGTGTGAAAGAAGACAAAGTGGGCATAAATATTAACAAATCATTTTTGTTTCAGTACTTTGATGTGGCTGGGTGAGAGATCAGAAACAGCTGCTCTTAAAGCAGCCAAAATAACATAATAACCCAGCTGCTGTGATGTCTGTTAATCAAAGAACAAAAGAAAAAGAGGCAATCAATAGCTTATGTAACCTGGATTCATCTACATTTAATTTTGAACTTAGTGTTGGATAATTTTATTCAATTTCTGTATATGTTCTACTTGCTGAAGGGCACAGGTAAATATGACATTTATTATAATGGGTTTATATGAAGATTGTTTTAAGTTAACTTAAATTAGAAGTTAGTTTTAAAAGATAAATGTAATTGAGAGCTCTCAATTATACTTTGATGTTGAATGACTGCAGTCAATGTTTAATAGAGAAAAAACTATTTCATAGAGACAAAGTCTCTGTATCAGTCATAGTCGCCTTCCATAAAAAATAAAAATAAATAAAAACACCATTAAAAAAAAATATAAAAAATTATCTTTAAGTTTCAACATTAATTTGAAGATTGAATGTGAAATTATTGCAATATAAAAGTTTATTTAAAAATCGTAATGTTAGGTGGGTTTAATCTATCAATTGCTATCAATTAATTTGTTTAATCAATTGACAGCACCAAAAAAAAATTATATGTATATATATATATATATATATATTAGGGCTGCCAGTTTAATGAGTCAATTAATTAGTTATGAAAAAATAACGTGATTTAAATACTTTATTGCATTTTTAACACACTGACTCCGGCCCCAGATCTGTACAGCATCTTACATTTCATACAGTTGACTGTTGACAAATATGATCTATATAAACACAGTTATGGCCTAAAATTCAAGACATTGGGGCACAAAAATCCCCATTAGTTCTTCTCTAATATTTATATTATATGATAATTGATATCACATGAGCAGGGAGAGCTACTGTTTATCACACAAGTGTTGTTTTTGTCACGAAAAGCATGAGTGCAAATGTGATTTCTACAATAGTTCATTAAATAAGAAGTTCATATTTTGTTTTATTTTAAATGCAATATTGTGTGTTTTTGTTCAATTTTGTCAACAAAAATATCACCTACTGTATAAAGTCACAGCAGAATTGTTGTGCGTCTTTGAGCAACATAGCAGTGTTTGAATGAATCCGCGTTTTAAACAAATCATGTAAACCAGTGATTCAAAGGCCCATTCATAGAGACAGCAATTTACTTCATTCCTGAATGAATCAGTTGAATGAATGACTCATAAAGACATTTACTGCCGCCTGCTGGTAGTTTTAGTTTATTTTTTAGAGTATAATTTCATTAATAAAAAAAAAGATATATATATATATATATATATATATTTTCTGTCATCATTTAGTCACCCTCATGTCGTTTCAAACCTGAAAGACTTACTTTCTTTTGTAGAACCAAAAGTAAGTAATTTTTTTTGGTTATAAAGCTGTTTTGGACACCAGGTCACAAGTGACTGTGATTGCATGAACAAAAAGTATTGAGATTAAAATACTGGAATACTGAATCAGTGCTTTGACCAATGTGGTGGGGTAAATGAAGATATGGGCCTAAATTAAATATAAATAAATTCAACGTATATATATAATAAACATAAATTCAATTTATATACATTTTATATATTACTTTATTTAACATAAATACAGAATGTATTTAATTATTGTTTTATTTGATTTACTTTTATATTCACTGGAAGTACCAACTGGTCCAGGCAGAATGTTAAATCCATCAGTTAGTTTGAAATGTACAATATAGTACTAAAAACTCTGGCAGTTGCATCATTAAATTTGGTAGTTGTGCCACCAAAACTGCACATAGTAATATGTTTGGATATCCATATTTCTATGCAGCTGAAGTAATGTCCTGCTAATCTTTCAGCATCTGTGTCTGAAGAGTCTCGGTGTTCCCATGACTCCTACATGCCTCATTTCTCCCTCAGCACCACAGCTCAGAGAGGTTAATGGCTAATGGATGAAAGAGTAAAACACAAGTCAAGTTCATCCCCGGCTTCCTGCCCATTACCAGCAGGGTCAAGCCCCACTGAGCTTACTACTGCATTCACAGATCCACAAAAACAGCTGCGAGCAGTTTTGACCGTCACACTCTTTCCCACCAAGCTCCGTTAGGATCCTTCTTTCTCACATGCACTACTACGATCCCCCCAGCGAGGACTTTGTGTTTTGATCCAACACAAACATTTTTGTTTTAAATGGGACTCTTGACAGACGTCAATAAAGAAAGTACAAATATAAGCATGTGTGCAAGCGACAATCAAGTCTGCTATTTTGTTTCAATTATTAATGCCGCTCAGTTTAGTGGTTCATGAATATTTTGCCATCATTTGCATACTAGAGGAACCAAGCTCGTCAGTATTCATGACACTTGTGTTTGAAGGGAAGAAATGAGCTGCGTGTAGAAGTTTGTGTCTGTGTGGACCCAACTGACTTAATGGTATTTCTGTAATTCATTAGTCTGCTCAGCGTTCACCATGAATACAGAATATCATTTTATCATGTAATTTCAGTGTCATTCTATAAGGCTGACATATGTTGGTTAAAGTACTTGCGTATGAGTGAGGTGAAGTCTGAAATATCCAGCAAAGAGTGTGTCTTATCTCTGAGCCACAGTGGTGGGTTTATTGTGAAACATGCTAAGGTTTCAAATGTGTGCGAAGACAGGAACAAACACCATCAAGAGTGATCTATGATTTTCCAAGGCCTGTTTAAATGGATTTAACACCAATGGTTTCTTTCATTGTCTTTCCCAGATTTGCATTTACCTAACTAACTAAATGAGGACATACCGTAGTCATCTATTGTTTTTATATAAAGCTAATAGTAAGTACAACTTAATTACCCACCCTTAGGTTGTTCTGAATATGCGTGAAATGCAAATATATGTTGTTCCTTTCAACAAGGTGAAATTTTGAAGAATGTCCTGGCTCTATTTAGTATAATGGGAGTGAATGAGGATTGGGACTGTTAAACTCCAGAACAATGTTGCTAGAACTAAACTAAAACTAAAAAATGTTTTTTGATAATTGAAATAAAGATGAAATAAAATATAAATATTAGATGAAAAAACTTAAGAAATTAAAATTAGAAATGTACTAAAATGACTAAAACTAAAGCTGCTATAAAAGTAAATAGAAAATATTTAACTATTTATAAATTAAATATATTAATAAATACTATAATAATATATCAATAATACTAAAATATCACTGATCTTAACGGTTAAAAAATCTGCTAAATAAATTTTGAAAGTGATTCATATAATTTCTGCACTCTGTATCTTCAAGCAAATATAAATACAAGTCATTATTTCTTTAAAATCCCAGCTCTTCTGGGGGCTCACAATTCTGGCTGTTTGTCTCGCAATTGTGGGTTTACATCTTGCAGTTGCAGTTATAAAGTCAGAATTCTGAGAAATAAACTTACAATTCTGACTTTTTCTCAGAATTGTGAGATATACTGTAAACCCCCAATTGAGTTATGAAGTCAGAATTGCTACAAACCCAATTCCAAAAAAGTTGGGACACTGTACAAATTGTGAGTAAAAAAGGAATGGAATAATTTACAAATCTCATAAACTTATGTTTCATTCACAATAGAATATAGATAACATATCAAATGTTGAAAGTAAGACATTTTGAAATTTTGGATTTCATGAGAGCTACACATTCCAAAAAAAGTTGGGACAGGTAGCAATAAGAGTCCGGAAAAGTTAAATGTACATATAAGGAACAGCTGGAGGACCAATTTGCAACTTGTTAGGTCAACTGGGAACATGATTGGGTATAAAAAAAATGCCTCTCAGAGTGGCAGTGTCTCTCAGAAGTCAAGATGGGCAGAGGATCACCAATTCCCCCAATGCTGTGGCGAAAAATAGTGGAGCAATATCAGAAAGGAGTTTCTCAGAGAAAAATTGCAAAGAGTTTGAAGTTATCATCATTTACAGAGATTCAGAGAATCTGGAACAATCTCTGTGCTTAAGGCTCAAGGCCGGAAAACCATACTGGATGCCCGTGATCTTCAGGCCCTTAGACGCCACTGCATCACATACAGGAACGCTACTGTAATGGAAATCACAACATGGGCTCAGGAATACTTCCAGAAAACATTGTCGGTGAACACAATCCAGCGTGCCATTTGCTGCTGCCGGCTAAAACTCTATAGGTCAAAAAAGAAGCCATATCTAAACATGATCCAGAAGCGCAGGTGTTTTCTCTGGGCCAAGGCTCATTTAAAATGGACTGTGACAAAGTGGAAAACTGTTCTGTGGTCAGACAAATCAAAATTTGAAGTTCTTTTTGGAAAACTGGGACGCCATGTCATCCGGACTAAAGACGACAAGCACAACCCAAGTTGTTATCAGCGCTCAGTTCAGAAGCCTGCATCTCTGATGGTATGGGGTTGCATGAGTGCGTGTGGCATGGGCAGCTTACACATCTGGAAAGGCACCATCAATGCTGAAAGGTATATCCAAGTTCTAGAACAACATATGCTCCCATCCAGAAGACCTTGCATCTCTTTCAGGGAAGACCTTGCATTTTCCAACATGACAATGCCAGACCACATACTGCATCAATTACAACATCATGGCTGCGTAGAAGAAGGAAGCGGGTACTGAAATGGCCAGCCTGCAGTCCAGATCTTTCACCCATAGAAAACATTTGCTGCATCATAAAGAGGAAGATGCGACAAAGAAGACCTAAGACAGCTGAGCAACTAGAAGCCTGTATTAGACAAGAATGGGACAACATTCCTATTCCTAAATTTGAGCAACTTGTCTCCTCAGTCGTTTGTCAGTCCCGGACATTTGCAGACTGTTATAAAAAGAAGAGGGGATGCCACACAGTGGTAAGTAAACATGGCCTTGTCCCAACTTTTTTGAAATGTGTTGATGCCATGAAATTTAAAATCAACTTATTTTTCCCTTAAAATGATAAATTTTATCGGTTTAAACATTTGATATGTCATCTATGTTGAATTCTGAATAAAATATTGAATTTGAAACTTCCACATCATTGCATTCTATTTTTATTCACAATTTGTACAGTGTCCCAACATTTTTGGAATTGGGTTTGTAGATAAAAACTTGCATTTCTGACCTTTTTTCTCAGAATTACACAGTACAAACTCGCATTTGTGAGTTATAAAGTATGTATTGCGTGATAAAAACTTCCATTGTGTTTCTTTTTCTCAGAAATGCGAGTGTAAATCTCACAATTTGTACTTTTTTTTCTCAGAATTGCAACATTACTGTATATCTAACAATTCTGACTTTATTTCTCGCAGTTGCATGTTTATACTTGCATAGTTTATATAGTTTTTACCACTATTATAACTTTATAACTCATAATTTCAAGTTTATATCTAATAATTCTGACTTCATTTCTCAGAATTGTTTTTTATTGCTCAAAAATAAAAAAATCAGTGGCAGAAATGGGCTTCCATAACTCTGGATATTAAAATAATTACTTATGTGTTGTTTCAACTTTCAACAAAAAAGTAAGTGATTTAAAATAGTATGTTCAGTTCATTTAACTTTAGTTTACTTAAGTTGGAAACTTAAGTTATCTCAACAAAGTAGAAGTAGTTGTAACTAATTGCAGCAGCCTGAATGAATGGTCTGATTTCACTCACAAACTAAGGCCATCCTTAAAAATATTCTTGTTTGCCGTAACCCGACCGACCCTGTCAATTTAGCACTGACTCAATTTTTTATTTTTTTTTGCTTTTAGTCCGACCGACTTGCCGATTGTAAATTTGCGTTAAGACCGACCAATTTTTTTTTAACTCTTCAAACAACTAATACAAACGCAATAAAATAATATTAATTATATTTAAGTAAGTATTGTAAATATATAAATTGCCTTGGCTTACATACAAATGAAGGCTATCTTCTTTAATAAAAAAAAACCCTTGACGTCATCTGTGTTTACACGGATGTCACACTGTGGCCTGTGCGTTCGCTTCATCTCATACTCTCACTCACTGTCAGAGTCAACGGTTCGCGCTTGGTAATGATGGCTGCGGCTGCAGTAAACTAAATGTTCGTGGTCACTGTTCAAAGTCATACAGGTTCGGGCACCATAATACATCTAAAAAAATTCATTAAAACAGCTCGACACCGCTTTAACTTGGCACGAAGTTCTGGAAAAACTGTGCCCAGATCTTTTCCCATCCCTTCTCCTCTCTAGTCTAAAACCGTGACTGTGTCGACTGTCACTTTATGTTCGAAAATCTATTGTACGAATCAAGCACAAATCAACCAACACAAGTTTCGAAAACGAAAATAAGAAAATGATTTTAACGACCTTTTCTCGGAGCGCGTCCAGGTTTTTTTTTTTTTTTTGAACAGGCGTCACACAGCAACTGCAGCTTCGGACAAACACGCATAACAGCAAATAATACTTCTGCACAATGTTTCTCTTTTTACAACAGAAATGTGAATTCAGCCGGTATTCAGTCTCCTACAGTTTCGGGCTTGAATCGCCAAGGGCTGTCAAAATAGCTGAAAAACTAAATTCTAATTTTTTACTTAAATATGATCAAAATTCGAATTGTGTTCGAATTTTAAATGCATAATTTCAGTTAGGGTGAAGAAAAGCTTTTTGCTTCTCTTCTGAGGGTCAAGATAGCGCATCGAGCAAAATATTACTGCATGTTTATTCAAAGCATTAGAATACATGACTGTGAAAAAAAACATTTAAAATGTTTATTAATTAAGTTGCTTAAAGAACTATAAACAAAACAGCATCATGTATGCATGCATTGTTAAATAAATAAAAAGGGCGGAAAACCAGTCACACAGGATACATTTTTTCATTTAAAAACATGAGATGCAGTGGGATGGGGAACAAAAACCCAACATAAAGTCTCGAGATATTTTTATAAAATTAAATTAATACTTAAATTTTACATGTCTTTCTAAACATGCGGCTCTCTTGTGCGAGACGCGAGTCCAACGGTGTCCCTCTAGAAAATGCGCGAAATATTCATTCTGTGTGAACGGCTTGGTTTCAGTTTTGATGTAAACAAGATCTTCTCCACATTGATGTTCTTTTTTTTTTTAAGTGGCTTCAACTGGATAGGCTAACATAACCTTATAATGCAATGGCACATACATCGCATCGTGCGCGTACACGAGGTGAAAGATGTGAAAGCAGATACTGTGTGTCGAGCTCGTCCGCCTTTGAAAGTTGTGAAGACAGCTGTGCGCGTGGCGAGATGGAATGGAACACGTACCGGGGCTCATAAGGCAGCTTCCTTAATGCACACTTAAAATTCGAATGCACATTCGAATGTGGATTTTTATTTTAAATTCGACGAATATTCGCAAAAAAATTTTTTGACAGCCTAAGAAAATCGCCTATGCGATTTTTTTGTTGTTGTTGAAATTTAATCGTAAACACAGCCATGTTTGAAGCCTGCAGTAAATGTTTTGCATTATGGCAGTCCACTCTGCTTATTGTTTTTCGAAAATGTTGCGCTCCTGTTTGTCATTGTGCACGTAACTTCACGCCAATAAATCATCAGAAATATTGGTCTTTACCAATATATTGAATCTTTACATTCCTCCTGCCTGTTGTCCGTGGATTTACCTATATTTTGTGTTATTTGCCGTATAAAACTTTAGACATGCAAAATCGATTTTACAACATTTTGAACACTCGTCACTCAAATCAAACAGGATTTTTTTTCACAAAAGTAACAACCCAAGAAAGCAAAGTAAACGTTCTCTCATTTGTAGGTTGCATTGATATGTAGCGGTGGATGCAAGTAAAACAGTACCTCATTTTTTTTCTCACCTGAAATTTATGCAATAAACATGTTTTTGACAAAGATTTAAATTTGTTTGTGGTCTATATAGCCTGCATCAAAATGAGGTTTTCAATGATGCGCCCGAAGGCACGGGTTGAAGACCCAGTCAGTGACGTCACGATATGCTGATTTGTTTAAATTCATACCGACGTCATCACATCACAAAAAATTTCTTTTTTTTTTTTTTACATTGAAACTTGAAAAAAAAAATATAGACCGACCTACCGACCCTTTTTTTTTAAAAAATTACTGTTACTGCAAACCAAAATATTTTTAAGGATGGCCTAATTGTTCTGCTACTTGACTCTCCGAATCAACAATCTGTCTACAACTCACTGGAGAGGAAGATGTTCAGTGAATGATGACTTAAATTTAGAATGAGGTACCAATCTATAATTTGAACTAATTTTCTAATATATTTATTGTGCTTTTTGATCATTTTTGAATGTGGAATGCTCTGATTTTACATTGAGTATTCAAAATGTTCCTTTTGTGTTCAGTAGACGGAAATTATAAAAGGTTGCAATGACCCTGATGATAAAGGTGATTAAATGAATATAAATCTTTTTTTTATTTTCTTCTTCCATTTTATTTGTCAGATTAAGATTTAAGATTTTTTCCCCAGTTTTGGGGACTGTTGTATACCTAAGTAAACATATGTGCATGCTTGGATTTGATGTGTTTTATTGCCTAATTACCCACTTGTTTACTGTTATGGTGGAATACAGGGGAAAATTATGCTTTTCGCCTTAAGTCTCTAGTGTTTTGACTATGGCAAATCTTGTTGCTCATCTCCTTCCTTTTAGTTGGCAATCAACTGATTTAAAAAACATGCAGCTTGGATTTGTCTCTGATTTTGTCCTCATGGATGCTGTAGGGCTTATTGACTCACTTGATAGTCACTTGTTTAAAGCTAACTTAATCATGCCATACTGTTTTCTGCATTCCTTCATGCAGGACTGGAGAAACAGAGATTGCATTTAAAGGGATGAAGTTACCATTTTTGAACAGAATGGCTTTCAAACAGTATTAGCTGTGTGTGATTGATGGAAAAGGTTTTTCTCAGTAATTTGGTGGAGGAGTAGGATGTAGCCCACTCTTCACCTTGTTATTCTCTCTTTCTTTCTCTTTACCTCTGTTTCATCCCTCATTCACAGAGAGTGATACCACTCTAGGGAAATCTGCTCAGATGATAATGTACAGTACACATGCTATTTTCAGATTATGTCTCTTGAAACCAAAACGCACATAGACAGACACACACAGCATGTTGTACTGATCTGAGGGATGAGATCTTGTTACCAACATTGTTAATTATAATTATATTAATAGTTGTTTTCTCATAGGATTGAGAACAATACAAAATAATTTATGACTTTGTACAAGGCATGCTTCCCTTAAAAAGTACAATAGTGGTACCATGGTACAGTAATGGTGTCCGATGGTAAAACCATTGAACTGAATGTTTGCCATATTCATGCATCATGGTATTTGTAAGGTAATTCAATAATATCATGTAACTATGCTAGTACATCTCTAAAAACTATAACATTATTGTGTTTTGTTAGTCATCTATCACCAAAAAGATGTCACCAAAGAATCTTAAATCTGTTTGTAATCATTATTTACCACTTGTAAAAGCATTAGTTTGGTTTTGTTGGTATTTGTTGGTGCTAGTTGGAATTTATTGGTATCTGATGGAGTCTGTTTGTGTTGACTGGAGTTTAAAAGTGTCTGATGGAGTTTGTTGGTGTCTGATGAAGTGTGTTGGTGTTGGATGGATTGTATTGATATCTGATGGATTTAGTTTGTGTTGGTTGGAGTTTATTGGTTTCTGATGGAGTTTGCTGGTGTCTGATGAAGTATGTTGGTTTGTGTTGGTTAGATTTTATTGCTATCTGATGGAGTATGTTGGTTTTGTAGGAGTTGATTACTATCTGATGGAGTTTGTTGTGTTGGTTGGAGTTTATTGGTATCTGATTTAGTTTGTTGGTTTCTGTTGGTGTTGGTTGGAGTTTATTGCCATCTAATGGAGTATGTTGGTTTTAGTTGGAGTTTATTTCTATCTGATGGTGATTCTTGTGTTTGCTGCTTTATTCTATGTGGATTCTTATTTAAAATGCTGGAACTTTATTTGTCTACCTTGTCTTCAGTCTATGCATTAATCACACGTTTGCACAGTTTGTTGAGTTTTTCAGCAGTATGAATTAGCCTTATGGAGCACACACAGATAACAATGTTAGAGCAAAGTCTGTTTTTTACAAAGTATGGGGTGAGTGAAAATTATTTTCTATGGTAAATGACACTGACAAAAGCTGACATATTAATAAAACCTTTCACCTCTGTGTGTCACACTGGATTTTAGAGTGTTAAAAGTAATGGTGCAAAGGCTCTGCGTTAAATGCTCAGTGTTCAGCCATTTCATTAGCATTGAAGGTCCCCTTCAGACCTTTTTCCAGCTATTGCTGGAAGTGATTTCATTGAATTTCTACATCTCTTTCCAAAAGCCCTTTTGCTTCCCATAAGTACCGCTTCTAGCCAGTGACTTTAGAATCAATGGCAGTAATACATTTGGCTGCCCAGTTCTGTCCTAGAGGTCTCTTCAGGCTCATTGTTTTTAATGTATAAATCATGTGGGTTTTAATTTCAGTGTATCTCAATCGCTCTGTTTTTGTCTCACCGAAGGCCACTTCTCACATGTGTCGGTCAGTGATGCTGAGCTAGGTAACCATGGTGATGATTCTACAGGCCTGACTCCTGACTGCTCACCTCCTTCACCTGATACTGCCCTGAGGAACATTGAGAGAGTCATCCGCCCCCAGGTACACACACGCACGCGCACGCAGGAACACACATGCACACCAAGTCTATTATGTTATTCTGCTCTCAAGGTTAATGGTGCTCTTTTAGATAAAACATAGTCGGGCATTAACTATCGCAGCATCTGTGTGTGGGAGTCACACACACACAAGAGCAGTACTGTCTTACATCTATGCTAAGATACTGAGCATTCTTCATCTTAATTATATGGCTATTATAAATATGCACATGCCCAACGGGTGGATTCTCTTCATGCTTTGATATGCAATTGTCCCAAGCCGCCCTCATTTTCACTCTTTCTTCAAACTTGAGTGTTTTTATTTGATTAGCATCAGTTACAGTATAGTAAGATCAAGCTTTAGTGTTCCCAAAAAGTGCTTAGACAATTAAACACGCATCCTTAAAAGCATATGAAAGTAATTGCATTATTAAACCAAGTGGCATTCATTAACAAATAATAATTAGAGAAGCACACTTCGCAAAATATTAATATTTTATTATAAAAATGTATATTAATTCTAAATTGCATTCATTATAAATTATTATAAATGTAAATTGTTGTACATTTGTACATTATTTGTAATTAAACATTACAAAACGTACATTGTAAAGTTGTCAATAAAACATAATTTTAGTAATATTAATTGTTATTTATAATTCTAAATGGCAAAATATACAATAAAAAAAAATTCTACTCTAAAATGTCACATTTAATTTAACGTGTTACTTGCAGTTTATTTGTAATTATTTTGGAAATTTGCAAGCAAGTTCTAATTGAAAATTCTTCCTGCAACAGATTTTTCACTGAGATAATTCACTAACAATATGCCAAAATTCATGAGCATAAAATAAATGATATGGATATATCATGTAACAGCACAAATACCCGCTGAAAAACTGCTGAATAAAGTTTACATGGCACAGTTGTCTTTATCCATTTCATCAGCATTCGATGAATTACTGTTGCCAGGATTGCTAAAAAATGTTCAGAAAAAATATATATATATTTTTTTTTACTCAATTCTGTTTACTGCCTGCTTTCTGTGTTTGGCAATAGTGGCACGCTTATTTATGAGAGTAGCACTGACCTTTGCAAATTAGGCTCTATCTAGTGCTATTATCAGTGCAGATAGGGCCTGATTAAACTGGACTGAAGGTGGTTATTGAATAAATAAAACCAATTGGGACCAGATAATACCACTCAGAATAGTCAAATTAGTTCTGAGAAAAGCTCTAGCATCATTTGTTTACAGTTGCCACTTGGTTAGATATTTTATATTTAATGCTGGTGAAATTCATATGTTTGTTACTGTGGCTTAGGTTATCTGTTTGAGGCAACTGTGTATGATGTTGTCTCTTTTCTGCAAAGTCTCTTTCTCTCTGTTGGTTTCTTGCTCTGTGTTTGTGAATTATTATTCTCTTAGAAGAGTGTGAATGGGCCCTTTTTTCATCCCCGTCAGAGTGCTCAGTGCATTCTATCAGAGTCATGTTTGTCCTCTTTTCAGTCAACCACAATCCCTCGTTTATCTGCGCTGGCCCTCTTTTGGGCAATGTTGCCTGCATGCTGAGCGCCCACAGGATTAAAAAGAGACACAACTGTGCACGTTCTCCCCCACTGTCTTCAACAACAAACTCCAGAATGCTCCAGTTGGGCACATGACAATCCTAAATATTGATTTCATTATTTTCTTCATTTCAAACTGCGCTTTAGTGCTGATAAGTGCAGTCTAACTTCAACTGGTGGAGAATATGTCACATGTGATTCTCTCTTTCTTATTTTATGCTTTTTATTTGTCATTATCTTTTCTGCAAAAAACTTCGAAATAATGGTAATCTACAACCAGATGGTCATTATCGCAAAATAGAGCCCGCCGCCAAGCTATGTATGCAAATGTACCAAATTAAATCTGATTTCCAATAAATGTGGGTTACAAAACCTGTTGCGCTACATGGCGTTAAAACTCTGTATGCATGACACAGCACTCTGTATTAGTGGTAGCTAAATCATCACCCGGCACTCATGATCACTAAAGTGGGCTTCCATCAGAGCTGACGAGGACTCCGGCACACTGATGGGCCAATTAAGCTCCTCATTTGCTCTATGCACAATCGGAGAGGAGTCTAGTCTTGTATGCTAATCATAAGCTATATGGCCCATTTAGGTGTGCCTCTGGTTCCCCTAGTAGAAAAGAAGAGACTGATGAGGGATCATTTGCCTCTAGCTGCATTAAAATCTCAACACAAAGGCACCAGTGATGAAGTGTCTGTTCATAAGGAGAAGTCACCCAGGGGTTAATAACCAGAGATTGTAACTGAAAAGTTGTAGGTTCAAACCCCAAAAGGGCTGGCCATTGAGCTGTCCTTATTTAGCAAGAAACCTAACCTCAGGTTACTACAGGGATATCTTCACATTAATTTAAAATTCTGCTGCTCCTATTGTGACACTGTATACTGCAAGCTGCTTGAAAAGTAGCCAAAGTAATGTGGCAAATATTCTATTCTATTCTATTCTGTTCTGTTCTGTTCTGTTCTATTCTATTCTATTCTATACAGTATATAAGTTCTGTTCAAAAACCTAGTGGACTGTCTGCCCAGATATATATATATATATATATATATATATATATATATATATATATATATATATATATATATATATATATATATATATATATATATATATATATATATATATATATATATATATATATATTTGGCAGCATAGAAACAGTTGTAAAACAAATAAATATTCTATTCTATTCTATATATGAGTTCTGGTCCAAAACCTACTGAGCTGTCTGCCTTATAATTTTTAGGCTGCATAGAAAAAAAATTTAATAAGACAACTATATTCTATTCTATATAGGGATGTCCCGATCAGGTTTTTTTGTCCTCGAGTCCGAGTCCGAGTCATTTGATTTTGAGTATCTGCCGATACCGAGTCCCGATCCGATACTTCTATAATACATAAAAAAAGAATAAAGAAGAGCGAAAAAACAGATCCAGGATCTTCAATAAATTACATTTTGAAATATATTCAAACATAAAACAGCTATTTTAAATAGGCTAGTAAAACTATTTCAAAATCTTACTGTTTTGCTGTACTTTGGATCAAATAAATGCAGGCTTGGTGAATAGAAGGGAATTCTTAAAAAAAAAAAAAAAACCTTAACAAGCTTACTGTTCAAAAACTTCTGACTGGTAGTATAGGCAACTTTATTTTTTCTCTAATTTCTAGCTTTTAATTGGCTTAGAAATCTATAAATGCTGGCAATAACAAATAATAATGATTTGTTTATATACTACAAATACTGTTTATCACATAATAATGCAGAATAGTTTCTATACTGTAATAAATACTATGTCAATCAGCACTGCATTGTTCATACTTTATTTATCACCTGCTGGAGATGACTTGAAGAACAATTTATTGTCGTGATCGTATATTAATGTCTTCGTGTTTGCATAAGTTTCTGTTTTTCTGTGAGCACCACAGCATAGCTGGACGCTTTTGTCCATATTAGGAATATCCTGACATCAGCGCGAGAGCGCACTCCGGCTTCGAGTATGAATGAAACACACACTGCATGAGAGTTTAGCGCTCTGTGATGTTCATCTCGCTGTATCCTGGGTCCGAATGAAATA